>NW_026042341.1:1500000-1630556 GCF_023856365.1 Brienomyrus brachyistius
GAATGACGTCGCTGTCTTCCGGTGTGTTCTGAAGTTCGAGAACGGGTGACCACACACTCTACCGGTGTCCAGCGTCATTGAATACTGGCGACCCAGGCCTGGTCGACCACCAAGGAGATCCTACCCACGGATCTTTTTAATGACCAGGAGACAAGCAGAGTTGTAAGGGAGCTGTTCTGCTGTACCGCAATGCCGCAGAGTCAGCTTCAATCATACGCATTTCATATACATGGTATGTAGTCACATTAGCATTTAGCAGGTTAGCTATCAGCCATGGAGGAACAGAGCAGCCAACAGCAGGGGCACTGTGGAGCCCGTTTACCGTGCCTCGTTCAATCATACACAGCGCCACCTCAAACCAGAGGCCCGGGGGATCAGCAGCCACTGAGGGAGGAGACCTGGCAGAGTCCGAGATGAGGCAGAACGGATCGAAAACCTGCCTGAATGTCAGCACATCCAAGAGGAACAAAAGCACCCACCCACACCTCTTTTATATACCAGTCTCTTTGCTGGTGGTGGTGGTGGGGGCGGTTACAAAACCTCAGCGAAACCTAATTTATATGTAAATGACGCCGTCGGCGAACATGGGTTTTTGACGTTTGTGATGAGGAGGATTGTAAATCAGCGGCGAGCTTGATCAGCAGAACAGCACGGAGGTCAGTCAAACAGCGTGCAGCTGCCGACTGTCTCACGGCACGCCCAACCCCCCTCCCCCCCCCAACGCCACTCTTTCCTGGCATTTCAAACCAGAAGAAATGAGAGCAGATGGATCATTAAGGAGCTCGAGAACCTGATGCAACGTGGACCCCAAATGTCAGCTGGGCGCCCGCAGTACCTGCACCATCCGGCAGGACCACAGGCATCAGCTGTGTGGTGGCAGAATGATGGCCAAAGAGGAGATGAGGTTCAGGAGGGTGAGAGCGAGAAGAGCCTGGAAGGTGGGCGGGGCCATCGACCCCATTGGCAGGAACACCGTGATTCGAACCAGGCTCCACTTGGGACATCTTAAAGTGAAACTCCGAAACTGGAAAATGTTTTATTCATGCCCTCAGATACTTGGCTAATTTAGATTTTGGAATAAAATTAAATATTTCATAGTCTACATTAGCATCACCTGCTAAGCATCCCTTCTGAGAAACTGCAATCCGTGTTTTGCCATCTCTTGGCGCTTCTAGATTTCACTGGAGAAACCTCTGAGCACCGTGCATCCATGTTGTACATAATAAAAATTCAAAAGCCCTCCCATCCCAGGCAGAGTATTTTTTTCTGCCCCAGGCTAAGAGTAACATCGCAAACGTGCTTGGCATATGCGTCAAGGGTGAGTACCTCAAACTCGAGGGGCGGACAAGAAATACAACCATGAGAACCATAAGAAATAAAACCTTTTAATTACCATCAGGCGACCATTAATCACGCTACTCACTGCTCCGGCTGTCGAGTGGATGAATTATTTCCGTCCGATTCCGTCGAGCGTGTGGCCGCAGGAAAGAGCTAAAAGATGCCAAGATGAGCCCTTCGCTTCAGGAAGAAATGGCGAGGAGGGCCGACAACTCTCAGGTATAGCTGAGACCAGGCATTCGAAGAGGGTCAATCCCTATGAGCCCCCCCAGAGTCGGCAGCCGGACATAATTCACACTTCCGACTTGACGCGGGGCGTGAGGCTGGTAGTCGAACTTCTCCCCAAGCCCCAGACAACAGAATTCTTCAGCCCCAGGAGCTTCTCCCGTGGAGCGACGTGCTTCTTTAAGATCAAAAGCCACCCACAGAAAGCTTCTGCCAGAGGCAGCAGCCAGAAATACGTGATTTGTACATGGAGGCATTCCATTGCCTTGCTATTTTACCTATAAATCGCATTTCGGTGTGATTTTATGAAAGAGGCACCAACTTCCCCCGAAGCTCTATAAAACATATTGCACATATTTTCGCACATGAAACTACACCAACCTGCCCTGGGCGACAATTTTGACAACAACTTATGTGGACCAGGAGAACCGATACCGCAGTTCCACATTGTGTGACCGGCCTGGTCGTGTCGGAACCGAGGGCGTCCCGTTTCCTGAGGACAGGAGTGGTGACTGACCAGTGCTGATGGGAAGTGGCAATGAGGCCCTAACACTTGGATCAGAACAAAAGGATTCCTGAGTGCCGTGTGGGAGCGCGTGGCCGGAGGGCTGGTGCTGAGAGAATTCCTGCGTGATTACCCCACGCTTGTTTTCACGGGCTGTCAGGCTCTCTGTCTGGCCGCCTTTGGCATTTCGCGATTGGCACCTTTCATCAGAGGGCCAATGACAGCCCTCCTGCCTGGAAAACGACAACGCCTCCCCATGAGAGGAAAATAACACCACGTTAATTAATGTGAATACCTTCTGTGCTGTTTCATAGACTGTCTGCCACACTGAAGGAGAGTCAGAAGACAGAGAAGGGGGCAGGAGATTAGACTCATTAAAGAAAGGAGGGGTAGAGTCAAATGGCAGAGAAGCTGAGGATTAGAGGCAGGTAGCAGAGAATCTGAAGATTAGAGGCAGGTAGCGGAGAAACTGAGGATTAGAGGCAGGTAGCGGAGAATCTGAGGATTAGATAGAGGTAGCAGAGAAGCTGAGGATTAGAGGCAGGTAGCAGAGAATCTGAGGATTAGAGGGAGGTAGCAGAGACTCTGAGGATTAGAGGCAGGTAGCAGAGACTCTGAGGATTAGAGGCAGGTAGCAGAGAATCTGAGGATTAGAGGCAGGTAGCAGAGAAGCTGAGGATTAGAGGCAGGCAGCAGAGAAGCTGAGGATTAGAGGCAGGCAGCAGAGAAGCTGAGGATTAGAGGTAGGTAGCAGAGAAGCTGAGGATTAGAAGCAGGTAGCAGAGAATCTGAGGATTAGAGGCAGGTAGCAGAGAAGCTGAGGATTAGAGGCAGGCAGCAGAGAAGCTGAGGATTAGAGGCAGGCAGCAGAGAAGCTGAGGATTAGAAGCAGGCAGCAGAGAAGCTGAGGATTAGAGGTAGGTAGCAGAGAAGCTGAGGATTAGAAGCAGGCAGCAGAGGATTAGAGGCAGGTAGCAGAAAAGCTGAGGATGATGAAGATGCAGAAGACTGAAGAGAGATGACAGAGAACCTGAGAAATATAGTAAAACAGCAATAAAAAGTCAGATATCAGAGAAGCAGAGGATTAGAGTCAGATGACAAAGATGCAGAGGTTTGGAGTTAGACGACTGAAACTAAGGGATATAGTCAAACAGCAGTGAAGCTGAGGATTAGAGACATGTCAGAGAAGCAATGGATTACAGTCAGATGGCAGAGATGCAGAAGATTGGAGTCAGATGACAGAGAAGCTGAGGAATACAGTCAGACAGCAGTGAAGCTGAATATTAGAGTCAGACGACAGCATAACACAGGAGTAGAGTCAGGCAGTTGAGGAGGGGTGAAGACAGGCTCCCTGGAGAGGTGGCTCTGGATGATCTCGGTAATCACTATCTGCTGACTGAACATCCCCCCCATCAAAGCATTCAAGCTGTATCTATTTCCCATCATTCACTAGGCTAGCTGTGGAACATGAGGGACACAAAAACCTAGAACTCAATTTTGTGACTCTAAGTCGATCTGGGATTCAATGCACTATCAAACTACCTTTCCTCCCCCCTCACGACCTCCTCCCATCTCTCTTTAATAACTACCCCCCACCCTCATGACATAGCTGGACCCCTCCTTTGGGAAACAGTGAGGAAAACCATTTGGCAAAAAAACTCCACTCTGACAGCACCGAGAGGGGGGGCTCTTCAAAGTGTATAAGTAGCGCCACTCTGAGACGCAGAATGCAAGCAGTGTCAGACCAGTGGCGGGAACTCATGTGGACACGCGGCAGCCGACCTGTCCTCAAAACCGGGGGAAACAGACTCTACCGAAAGCGCTGCGTTAGAGAACCATGTCAAGAACCAGCTTGGGGTTTACTGGCCACCCAAGATGGTCAGAGGAGATAAGTCTGTGTACAAACTGCTAAATGCATGCACCGAAAAAAGTTAAACATTTTGTAACCTTCCAATGTTCACACATTAAAAACTGAATACAATGTAAAGCTTTTACCTCAAAATCTACACCATGTTTCTGATGCAAGTAACCTGACTCAAAAGATAAAGAAAGATCAATGGGGAACCCTGCATACCCACCTGGGCATCAGGACACAAGGTTCATTTGTACCCTGAGCGAGACGTTTATCTCTCGCATTCCTACAAGAAACGCTCATTTTGAGCTACGGGTCTCTCTGGTCAAAACGGTTCATTGAGCAAATCAAGCAATTCTGTCTGCATATAATAAACTTGAGGGCAGACGGTCCTGCGGTTTCCTCCAGCGAGTCAGTAACCGGGATTCCGCCGTACATCTCCGGGCGGCATGCAAGCTGAGAGGAGCGGAAAAAGGCAGAGGAATTCCTCTCGGAAATTCAATTTCCCCCCCTATTCCCGCTATTTCAATAGCCCGGCACATAACTCATAAACGCTGGCAGGAGGCGAGCCTTCCTGGCCCCCCAGAAAATAAGGGGAATCGGCTAAGGAAAGACAGGCAGGAATATTCATGAAACAACCTCTAGCACCGCAGGCTGAATGAGCTGATTGATGGTGACTCCAGTTGTCTCCAGATTCCAGACCTTCCCTGGCCCACTCTCGAGTCGCCGTGGTCCAGCATTAAGTCATGTTGGCATGGTGTCAGATTACCTCATTTTGACCGTAAATCAACATATGAAATCACACATCCTAAACTGACACCCGATTGCAATTAACTGGAAGGGGCAAAGACGGGTCAATGTTGGGCTAATGTGGGCTTAATATAAAACCCACACTGTGATTAATCATCCTTCCAATGCCTAGCCTGTGTACAATCGCTGTGTAATCTCTGCATAATCCCTGCTACGCTGTGGGGAAACGAAGACCCAGCAAACTGCTTAGCAAGAGAGAGAACATTACAGAAGACTCAAGGCCGGTGAGCTCAAAGCCGCGGACCCAAGACCGCTGCATGTACCCGGGGGGGTACCGCCAAAACCAGCTTCTATCATCCCTGTTTCACACGCCATGGAGACACACAGTGTTTCAATGGCTTCTGAGTTTCAGTTACCAAAGGAAGCACCTACTAAAGGGATCTCGCAAGGCTAACAATGCTCCGTGAAGCACAGGGAGTGATCAAAGGAAAGTACTTGTTTATTTGTGTCTGATCCTATATAGCTGTAGAGCAGAGATTATAAAGCAATTTCGGGCTCCAAGGCCGGATCATTTTCACCAAACACGCCCAGTGGCAGAAGAGAGTGAGGCCAAAATGGGCAGGGACCCCGTGGCTGGACCGAGCCCAGCGCCGCGTGCATTCCACAGGCATGCTGCTCAGCGTTGGGCGGCTTGCAGGCGGCCAGCGGTGGTCAGGCTGGAGTGCGCCATGTGCCGAGTCAGCCTGTGGTTTGTCCCCCCCAGCAGAGGGCGGTCTGCATGGCACATAACCAACGAAATGTGCTAAAATTCTGAGGAGCCGAGGGAAGTTGGGGGTTGGGGTTCTAGGCTGAACAAGAAGGAAGAGGAAGAAACAGCTCGGCCTGAACGCGGTGGCATGGCTGCTCACGCGAAGCCTGTTCGCGGACGCTGTCCACACCCAGACTATGGCTCCACTGTCCCTGCCGGAGGGACTCTCCGGACTTTTCCGTCCGTAATTCCAGTGTCATTAAAATGAGCGAGCCGCGTTAACAAGCAGATTCGGTAACATGCATGGCGGCAAAGCCCAGGGTAAAAAAAATTTAAATCACAAGATTGATCCATTTTCCCCCACAGTAAGCATTTACGCAGGTGTTTGAAAAGATCCAGATCGATCTCGTCTGGGCCAGACGACTGAGATGATATTGACTGTCCTGCAGGGGGCACTCTCTCTTTTCACTGGGAGCACTGGGACACCGGCTGTCTTTCTCCCAGTTGTTCTTTTTGGTGTGAAGACTCGGCCCGTCCACGTCTGAGGAGGGTGGACCACATACCTTCCGAAAAGCTCGATTTCACTCCCCGCTGTCACGCTGGACTTGCCTGTCTCACTGCTGTCAAGCTCAATGTCATGGCAACCGGCATCCCAGGTTACCACAGGTGGTTGATGCACTGGGCCGGAAGTGCCAATAGTAGGTCCTCCCCACCCCCATACCAGTGTTGCGGGGGCTGGTACCCCTGATCTGGACTCCATTTGATCTGCATGTGTGTGGGAACAGACGGGAATGCTGACGTCTATAACACAACATTCCGGTAAGGCTAATGCGATACCGGCATGGTGCGATTAACAGCATATAAAGCAGTGAGCCTTTTCATCGTCCGGTTCTCACTAAAAGCGGAGGATCCGTCAGATAAACATCAGCACAGTGTAGCTGATATCAGCTGCTATTCGCGGTAAGCTAATGCACCCCCCCACACACACACACCCACACACACACATTCCCCCCACCCAACCCTGGTCCATGGAAATCAGCATCTGAATCATGCTGGGGGGCATGAAAGCGTTTTTAATAGACTCCTTCAGCAGCCAGTGGCCTTTAAAAGGCTCCGCGTTTCAACGGGGGTAAAACGTCAAAACAGGGGAAAAAACAGCCTGTCAAACCCATAAGAAAAAATACTTTGCCTGTTGGAAAAAAAAAGCTTTTACAGCAAATTAAAGAAATAGTGAAGTCTTCAGCATGTTTGGATGCCTGCACATAATGTTCCCGCAGGCCAGCGGGCTGCCAGCGGCGGGCCCCCGGACGGCCACAATTTCTGCTGCGAATGCAGCGGCACTGCAGCTCGGGGCCCCCGACTGCATATTAGCGGTTGTCTCGGGCCCCGTCGCTATGGGGCCTCCGCAAACAATTAAAAAGCGAGGGGTGGGGGCTTAGCGGCATGCCGCGGACATACTTGCCGAACAAGATGCCTGGGATTCATTCAGGATAAATACGCCAGTGGTTTAAGGGCCCGGGGCTGTGGCGCTGACCATACGTCCGACTAAGGATTTACGGTTAGGCAGGGTCAGGGGAGAACTCACTGTACTGAATGGAGCAACACGGTCTTTTACAGCGTTTATATATATATATATATATATATATATATATATACACATACATCACATTTTATTTATTTTTAAGACACTTTAAGACAGTTTATCCAAAATGACATCCATCTGAGATGCTCAAATGACCAACGGGGAAATGACTCTGCTGAACGCGGGATTCAGAGCAGCGACTTTCCAATCACAGGCACGACATCGGAACCCGCTGAGCTACATACCGCCACACAGCCCAGACGCTATGCAACGAGCTTCACTCTAGATGGCGCCGCTGAGGTTTAGACCCAGAAGACGTCACATCATCCCGCCTGTCAAACCTCGGCTTTCTGATGCCCTGCGTCTGCGGAAAATCGCAGGAATCTGCCCCATCACCTGTTCCCGACATTCCGGCCCTATCGGCATTGCCATGCCGCATTTGAGGTCGCTGCTGCTGGGGGACAGTGTGCCATGGTCTGCCCGGTGTGGTCTTTAAAAGATCAAAGCGGAAGCAGGCAGCTCTGTCTACAAGAGGCCGGCGTCTCGGCTAGCCCATAATCGCACACGGCAACCACCGTCCGTCACTATCCTGGCGCTGAACGTGTGACACCGCATGGCTGAACTTATCACTGTACACAAGCACAAATCGACAGCGTGATCAAATTAGCTTATGTTAACCACACTTATCGGTACCGCAAGCAGCCTTTAACGCTGAGATCCCGTTATCAGTTCACAGTCTACGATAACACTGATCTGACAGACGTCAAAAAGGCCGCTGGATTCCATCCATAGACTTCTTGTTAACGCAATCATGCGGATGATTCTGGCATCGAGCAATGAGTCTATGGGCCGAGCTGGCACCAGCTGTAACTGCAAAGACAGTGACCGCACAAGCCCAGCACTGGACGGCCCCAAACTGACACATTAAACGAACTGGATTAAGCACCAGGCATCAGGAAGGCAACTAGCCTATAAGAACCAAAATCATCAGACTCGACGTAATGAGCTGATGATACGGAACATGCCAGAAATACCGAAAGTGCCACGGTGCCTGACGTTAAAATGAATGTTCTGGCGCCGGTAGATGCAGCAGACGCATGGAGCGAGCAGAAGACCCTGAAACATGTCAAACATGCCGATGCGGGCTGGCGCTGAGGCACACACGCCAAACTGCTTATGACTGGCCATTTGTACGACACGGCGGGCGTGTAAGAGGCGAGGATTGGCGATGGGAGTCGTTTGAACACACGTGCAGGAGGCAGGCTAATGTGTCGTGTGTGCCCGAGGCGGGGGGGACTACAGACAGCATTTTCGCATGATGCGTGTCACATCCGCTAGTGGGCCCTGGTCACCCCCATGCGGCTCGGGCGGCCCCCCATAGCCCCAGGACAGCACTGAGGTGGTGGGGGGCGGGGGGGCGTTTCTTGCTGCTGGACAATAGAGAGCTGCGGCTCAGCCGGGCCGCTTAGCCAGAAAAGCTGCTAAATCCCTCACTGCCCACATTAATTATGCACTGGAGTTCAAAAAGATGGGCCTCGAGAGCCGTGAGCTGCTTGCACAGAAAGGGCGCTCAGGTGGGAGTTACCGGCTAGCTGCCGTTAATTAGGAGACCTGTCGCTCCCACGCCCCCACATACGGTATATTCAATACAACAGCTACAGCATTGTGATTAGATTAGGAAAAGACCTGGTGACCTTTGGGGGGCGCTCTCTGGGGACATGTGTCATTCATCCAGGGGCAGGCAGCAAACGTGCTCAGAATCAGAGAGAATCCAAAACAGCGACCGGCACCATGGCTGAGGGTTCGATTCCCACCCCTATGCAGTTTGTTGCAAAGGTTTCCTCCCTCAGTCCAAACTGCCACCTTACATGTCCAGCACACCCCCCCCCTCCCACGACCTTGTACTAGATAAGCAGTTAAGGAAGATGGACGGAACAATGAAAGTGAGAGTACCCGAGTGAATATGAAGCCACAAATAGAAGGTCCTTTCGCATTTCAGGTTCATAACGGCATCGAGAACGATATCCATGATAAAAAGAATTATAAAAGGGACACAGGAAAAGGCACATTCCCTGGGCAACTTGCATTTTTCTCTTCAGTGTCTGTGTTTCCTGCAACATAATAGCATTTAAAAACTAACTTTAATGAAAGCTGCCTTTGACAAGGTGGAAAAAAATACCTTTTTATGTGTCAAGGTCAAACCCAGGGGAGAAAAAGCATGAATAGCTGGACACAAACGGAGATGGGAACAGGTGTGGACGTGACTCGCCTCTGTGGGCTGTGTCAGTGTGTCGGTGTGACACGGGCAGCTGGGACACAGACAAGGGAGCCCTCCCTGCCCCCCTCCCTGCCCCCCGCCCCCACATCAGCAAACATGGTGTCCCTCTGAGGGCCAGGTGAAGCTGAGGAAGTCCTTCTGTTTCCGAGACGCCCTCATTTCCGGCTCTATCCGCGGCATGTGTGTGGGCGGAGTTTTTCGGGGAGCTTGTGTCACCCACGGGAGGTGATGGAGAAGTAACCCCGCCCCCCCCCACCGACTCTAATGGGGTGTTTGTGGTCAAAGGGGGACGACCGAGGGAACGTCTGCTCTTACGATCAGTGCGTGTGTATGTGTAAGATTTACAATGAGTAAAGAGTAAAGACAGTGACCATCTTGGATGGGTGGCAGAGGATGGGGGGGGCGGCATGAGCAGAAGTATAATACTAAGCCCCAGAAGTGACCAAACTGGGGGGAGGAAGGTTATTTTTTCCAATGTGCAGCTGCATCATGGAATGTTTATGCTGTGTGACTTTTACCCCCCCACTCTGGATTAGAGAGTAATTTTAATTAAGCACCTTCAGGGATTGATGAATATTGAGCATATCCCCTGGATGGAACCCTCCCCTATATCACGGATGGCTGCAAACCTCATTAAAACTGGAACGAGTGTGTGTGTGTGTGTGTGTGTGTCTTTGTGGGGGTGTGGCCTGTGAGAGGTAGGTGTGGCCTGCAAGGGGGTTTAGCCGCAGACACCTCAAACAAAGACGATTCAGGCCGCGTCTGAACACAGGGGAAGATGCCGGAAGACAGAAGTTTCACATTCAGGGGGACAAAGAAAAACAAAAAAAAATGAAATGCTTCAGTGAGCCTTTGAAGTTAATTCCGGAGAGTTTGGCCTGGATTTTTCCGTCCCTCCGGCCACGCGGCTCTTCCCCCCGCTGGGCCGCCACGCTGCCTTTCATTATCCCCGGTTAAGGAAAGGAATAAAAAAAAGCAGGCGGCCTGCTGTGTGAAGAAGACCCTACCTGGCAACATGGCCGCTCATCCGCCACCGGAGGCTCCCTGTATTTAAAGGGCCGGCGCGGCTTTGGCGTGACACATGCTTGCCCGGGCCTTCACGTCCAGGTCACGTGACCGGGAGCCTATAAGAAGGCCGAAAGGCGGAGCCACGTGGTCCGGTTCAGATCTGCCATGTCTATCGGAAACACCAGCGGATTCCCAGGCACGAGGTGCCAGCGTGGAATTGGTGTTTTATCCTGACGGCACGTACCCGTTCCGCGTTCCTGCTGTCAACAAATCCTAATTTTCCACTCTTGTGTCAGGGTGCCAGCAGAAAGATTGGAATCCTGTTGCCATTAAAAAAATAAATAAATCAATAAGGTTCTGCGGTAATTGGTTTGAGGAGTGCGTACGGCTGCTTGATCAGTCTAGCGCTCCGGAAGTTTCTTTCGGAAACGTGTACCTGAGAGGGCGGGGCATGCACACAGCTGCACATGTAGATTAGAGTGAGCGACTCGCTCCACGGGATTCATGCGAGCTAATCTGTCCCTTGAAGGTAAATATAACCCCCCCCGGAAGAAAACAAACCTTACCCCCCAGGCACGAGCAAAACCAGTTCCCAGCCTGCCAATTGTTTAGACAATGAGGATGTTGACAAGAAAAGAATAGGATTGTAGGGCTAAGCATGGCAGCGGGGAGGATTACATGGCTCCTTCATTAAAGGCGAGATGATTATTATTCCTAAACAGGTTAGCAGCTTCAAGGTATCTCTAGGTCTCAAAACCCCTGCAAGATGTTCCAGTTTTCATGCTCAGTATTCATTCATAGTTCTCAGGTGACCTGTGAGAGAGAACCCGGCATCAATCTTTTGTATGAAAATTCAGGACGTCGATGACAGAAGGGGACACCTCCCAGTACAACAACATCACCCCTCGGCCACGAGATGGTTTACCACACGGCTGAGATCCAAAAGGACGCAGCAGAATGGTCTGCCACGCAAACCACAGAGTTCAATTCCCTCAAGAGGGACAATGCGGCCTACCGTCATTTACGTACTTGGCAGACAATTTTATCCCAAGCGGCACGAAAATAAGAGAGCAGCCAGTCCCAGAAGAAACTGAGGTTAAGAGCCGACAATGGGATTTGAACCAACAACCTTCCACTCACCAGCACAGAGTACCAACCCACTGAGTCTCACACTGCCCTCTTCACCCTGCCTTTTTAACATACCTCCATGATGGTTTTCATTCATTCCATGCAAATGAGGATTTCTGCGTACGTATGACCCCGGTGGATAGGCTGGGGGGAATGAAAGCGGGACCACAGGGACGCTGAAAGCTGATTGGCTTCCGCAGTGCCCTTGTTGTTCACTGGTTAAAAACATATCATTGGCTAATGATAAGGTTGGTCCGTCTGTATGGATTATGGCCCCTCTTACTCTCCCCCGAAAGTACTTCTCCAGCGTTTGCTTTCACTTGGCCGACTCGGGTGGACATGCCCTCTTTGCGGACCTGTCAGTCTCTCTTTAAGAACTGCACTTAAAGTCACATTAGAAATATATATAAAACACTATGTTTTCTGAGGGCAGAGGTCTGCTAACCGCTAATGGCATCAAGGGGCTCCGCATGCAGCTCGGTGAGGTCAGGGCAGCCCGGCCCACCTCCCCATTAAGCTCCTATTAGGAGGGTTAATGCAGCTTTTATCGTCACACTGGATTTGTAATTTTAGTGATCATTTATGATCTGGCCACACGAAAAAAAATAATAAATTGCAAGGGGGGGAGGGGGCTGGATGGAGTGAGAGTATCGATCTTCACATTGATCCCTTGCATGTGCCGTTTTAAATTTAGCTTTAATTACGTCTCATTGACCAATCTGTTTGGTCGTTCCCACCATCTCTGTCCTATCACATGTGGCTCCCACTCCAATACCTGCGAATCAGAAATCTTTAGTGCTGGCCAATCCACAAGGGCTGCTTGAGGCAAAACAAAAGACGCTCAATAACCCTCAGCTCTCCCCCCCCCCCATCCCCCTCTAACCCTGGTACTTCTATCCTGGACGTGCTTCATAGCCAACTAATAATGCTCCAGTAACATTACAGTCATGGCGAACGTCAACTGGACACAACACAGAACAACACAGGCTGTTATTAAGAACGAGAGAGAGATTTATTACATTTTCTTATGTGTCAAACGAGGCACAAAACTGTTGCCAAGCTGATTTGGGGATTAATAAATTAAATGGATTTTTTAAAAAGAGGGTTAGGGCTGAGAGCGGGGGCACGTATGCCGTCCGTGGGCGTGAAACGGCGCTTTGACACGGCTCCGTCCTCAAAGCGGCCTTGAGATCATTCAGGAGAGGCCTTTCAAGGCGATTCGCTCCACAGCGGTGAGAAGAGGCATTAGTCTAAGGCAGCAGCTTCCACATTTATGAGACAAGGTGGCCCACGCCGCCGGTGACCGTGGTAACAGGAGGAGGGTGAGAAAAGGAGGGGAAAAGCCACGAGTAACCAGCGGAAATCCCACTTTGCGTTCTCCGGTCCCGAGAAAGCTGGCCTTCCTCACGTCAGGGCCATCTAGGACCCAGATCGGACGCTAGGCCCAAACATCCTTCAGATGCGGAAACTGGGTTCTTCTGTTGCTACGGCGATGCCGCGCGACCACCTGTCGGAGTCGGGACGCTGCCATGGCAGCAGCGACACCTGAAACATCTCCTCTGCCTCCGCATTTGGTAGAGAAAAAAAAAAAGCGAGTGACACCTCTCTGGGAGTGTAGCGGGAAACAAGGCCGCGTCCGCCATTAAAGATTAAGCACGCGGCACGCGGCGGATAAAAAGCTGTCAGAGGGATGAAAGGAGAATGTCTGCCACGGTAATGATCCCAAAAGAAATGAGTGTAATCACCGCCCAAAATAGACCGAGAAACGCAAAGCCGAAAGCACAGAGCGCATTCAGCTCACCCTATTATACATCTGCACGGCCCCACTGGGACCAACTTCTGAAACGTGTCAGAAATGGCAGCGTGTCCTCATAGATGCAGGGAGAGTTTATTCATTGTGAGACTCAACACAGGATGTCCATGTTCCTGCACAAGCACGTGCACACGCACCCCACTCTCACAATAACGCCAGTTTTGGGTGGGTGTGTTCCGGCTTTTTGCTCCTGGGGAGCACCTGGATGGGCGTGGAAGGGAAGGGAGGGCCTCGGGGGACTCTGCCCAGAACCGGATGCAGGCGAGAACGGATTCCCCCAGGCACAGCATTGGCAGGGATTTGGCGGTGGGGTGAGCCGAAGATCGGATCCATCCGCCCGGCGCTGTTTTGGATCGGCGGTTCCACGAGCAGGGGTGTGTGGGGGAACCGGGCTGACGTGCAACTGAAATGTGAGTGGGTCAACTGGCCGTTAAAATGTGTCCGCCATGCCACCAGGGCTGAGAGTCCGTGATCGGTATTGGGGGGCAGCGTCTGTGATCTGCTTGCCCCCTCCTCGTGTTGTCGGAGCAGAGGCTGTCAGACCCAAAGCATCTTCAGGATCACGGGGGCCCTGATGTTTTCACAAACAAGCCAGGTGTGGAAGTGCCTCTCCGGCTGCACCAGAACCCCCCTAAAAAATGCCTCCACCCAAACACACACACACACACACACACACACACACACCTTTATCTGTACTGAAGCACCTGCACTTCCCAGTTATTTTTTTTCCCAAACTAAAAGTGGATTTGGCACGAAGCCACACCATGACCCCCCCCCCCCCCCACCTCACCTCACCAACCATCCTTCAGGGCACTGTTCTGGCAAGGGTGGGGGGACGCCTGTGTAGCTCGGCCACCCCCGCCTGTGCTAATAAGCCGCCACGGGTGTTCCAGACTCCTCTTACCCGGACCACGCGGTCGATACGAACAGCAGGTTCGATTGTTTCCTGACTGAGGCGTGCGGCAGGAACAGGATGATGAGGAGAGCTGAAGAAGGTGAGTACAGGGGGTCAGGCTGATGCTGATGGGATGCAATCCAAAGCAAAGCCGGAGGAGTCAAGCTTGGGGAGGTGCGACGCCTGACATTTTTGATACACGAGTCAGCTTTGCAAATGGGCAGGTAGAAAACCATGGCTGAAATATAAAATATACTTTTACTTTGAGATTCTGTGCTTTTATTGCTCTCCATGTGATAAAGTCTTTGGGGTCAGAAGCCCCTGGAGCTGTTGGAGTTACAGGTCTTGCTCAAGTCTCCAGTGGGGATGATTACTCTGCAAGCCATAGGATTCGAACCAACAACCTTCTGGACACAGACTGCTAATCTGCTGAGCTACAAAGCAGTCAAAAACATTATAAATGCAATTGTTTGAGCTCACTGAGCATGACATGGGCCACATCCCTCGTATATGGTACACGTGACACGTGATGTACAGGACTGTCAACTCCCACATCTGCCAGCTGCCTCAGACCCTGGTTGTCCTTAGTGAAGCTCCTGGGAGGAACTTCGCCACAGACAGGACACCCCTCGCATACGGAGATCCAGGGGACATGTTCCTTCCTCAAGGGGCAAGAAAAACTCACAGTTCCCTCCCATGGAGCAGCCGGTGACCTTCAAACCGAGTGTTCATGTATTTCCCTATCTGGGGTGCCGTAAAAAACTTGCCGTCCCCCCAAGCAATTAATGCGCGGGAGGTCTCCTTTCTCAGCTCCTCACCGGGAACTGTGATTAAGCAATTAACCAGCGCTGACCCGGGGAGCCTGAGATTCTGCCTTGGCCGCAGGGAACGTCCTGCATTCATTCCATTCCAGAGGAATAATCCTGACCCAGCGAAACTCTGCCTCCGTCCTCAGAGAGATGGAGCGAGACGGCGATTACGTGATAATTTTCCCTCCTCTTCTTCACAGTGAGAGGCGGGTTTGAATGGCGCTGCCCACGTCCCTGTGTTTCCATTAACAGCTTTTGTTAGGTTCCAAATTGTTTCTACGAGGCTGAGTACAGACCCGTGTCGTCCCCCAGAACCACGACTATCGCTGGTGGTTTGGGTAACTGCTTCTGTCAGCAATCACGGGGTCTGCAAGTGTGTGTGTGTGTGTGTGTATGTACAGATCTGGGGCACCCTGTCTTTCTCTCTCTCTCTCTCGCTCTCTCTCTCTCTGGAGCTAACCGCAGGAACATGTCGGCAAACGGACAGCGCCCCTTCATGCCCGAACCTCTCCGCGTAACACCGCGACTGCGGCTCGGCAAACTGCGAGCTCTGACAGCGGCAAGACGTTTATGAAACAACAAGATCACTTTAGGTGTGTCAGACACATCAGTTCCAACACGCCACAACAAGGGGGGTTTTACAGTTACGCCACAGCTCGGGCCGCGTGTCGGTGTGACACGGGTCCATCACAGCAAGCACGTCATGACCGTGTTGGGACAAACACCCTGAAAAGTGAGGCATTAAGATGCCACAGTTTTTTACTGGCAAAATTGCATTTAAGGTCCACAGAACAGCCCCCCACCCCCCAAAATGTGGTGTGGGGGTGTGTTTGCTGAAGACAGCTTCTGGGTGTGTGTGTGTGTGTGTGTGGGGGGGTTCTCAGGAAAGTGACTGCAGTTTACAAAAATGTGGATCTGTGAGTTCAGACCCAGTGATTATTGTCCTGAAGATTAGCTGGAAAAAACCCCCTGGGCCCCAATACCTCTGGGGAAAAAAAAATCACACACCCCCCCTCCAGTATAACACTCTGTTAGGAGTGTCAGCCGACGGTCAGCCGGGTATGTCACTGTCCCAGGTACAGGAACTGTCATGGGGAATGTACTACGTGTCTCAGCCACAGTGACCTCATATTAATGTTCGTGCCCCCTCCCCCCCCAACACCACCTCCAAATCCCCTGGGGCATCCCGACAACTCAGAGGTGTTTCGTGGGTAACTGCATCACAATGGTCCTCTGGATTTGATGGTGTATATTGATGGGGTCTCTTTCATGTGCCATAAGAACAACCTGCATTCTAAGAAAGGCAATTAGATAATTAATAATGAGGTGGCAGGGTGTACGAGTCACCCTTAGGGTCTGCCGCGATGGTGCACGGCAGAGGCCTAAGCTGCTCGGGAACGTGGTCAGCATGCGAATGTGGCCGCAGGCATCCTGAGTCAGCCAAACGGCGCAGTGAGGACCTAATGACGGTGTAACTGCAGTCACTGGGGGGGCGCTCCAGCTGTGGTCGCGGTTCGCACTTTACATCACACGCCGAGGCCTCACGATCCGTCAGCGGACCCGTCTGAAACATCGATTTAACGTGCGATTAAATCCAACATGAGGATCGAGGCTCCCTCACTGAGCTATGAATTTTTCTGTGTCATGTTTCATTTAGTGGGGGCAGACCATTTAAGAGTGTATGGCACAGTACAGTAAGGACACCGCCCCCCACATTAAACACGCTCCCCTTAACGTGACACAGGGCAAATCCTTGGGAATCCTTAGCGACAATCAGTTGGTACAAGCAGGTGTCAAATGGATACGGCGCAGCCAATCAGAGGAGCCCACCAGGGTCATGCGTTTCGGGATGCGCTGAGCCAAGCCGCGCTCATGAAACCACGATCACACCGCTCTGCGCTGCTGATATCGCAATCTCCACAGCCGCCACCCCGCCCATGCCGCCACTCATTCCTTCGATCCGCAGGAAGCCTGCGCTCCATGCAGAAATGATGGGCTCAGCGGGGGTCTCGGTGTGCCAGGATGACGCCTCTCTCTCTCTCGCGTGCACGTGCGCGCTTAACCACCCCCCCTCCCCATCCCCTCGGGGGGGGGGGTACCACAGGCCAGAGATGATGAAAAATAGAGCCTTTATGTTGGCTAAACAGGCGGATAAACGGTAGCCTTTAGACCCCGCAATATCCTTCCGGAATATTCCTGGCAGCTCCGTCCTCAGGGGGGAAGGGACTTGTGCGCTACCACGGCTCTGGCTTCTGGCCCCACCAGCCCGGCAACGCGTAAATTAGGGGCAGGGGATAATAACCAAGAATGGGGAGCAGCGAGGCCCGACTGTTCGGCTGCCATTGGAGTGTCGTGGCCCATTCACAAAGGGGGCCAGAGAAAGGGGACATTCATTACCCAGATTGGGAGGGGGGGCTTCTTTCCATAGACGACAAACGCTTGCCCTATTTTCGGGGAGAGGGTGCGGGCGGAGCCGGAGCTGGGAGGATTCCCTTACAAGTGGGAGGGGCAAGGATTGACCTGCGCTGGCGGCTGTCGTGGATCTAGGCTCTGGATAATGGATTCCTGTACAATGGCTGGGAACAAAAATACATTCCATTAAGGGAAGAGAAAAATACAGTTACCTATTTAAGAGAACCACACAATTCGAGGTCAGGACAGTTCGCCGTTTTCCTCCGGCTATTCCTATGCACTTAATCAAACGTCACGCCAATTAACTGCAGTGTATTTAATGATAAAGATATTAAAATGCGAGATAAGGGAGTCGGTCTGTTAAACAGCTAAGCTGAATTCGACTCAACGGTAAGAATGTGTGACCTGCGGATCGCTATGGACGAGTCTGTCGCCGGATTCAGGGTGGGTGTGGCGGCTATGCCATGCTCCCGGGGCACACAGGGGCCGAGGAGGTCCGGCAAATACCGACAGCGGCACTGGCACGCCGCAGCGTGGAGGAGGAACGACAGGCAAAGTCACGAGACGCATTTACACCGTAAACTGCCTCCTAGCGCAGACGCATCTGTGGGAGTCAGCTGGTCCCGACCGATTCCCTTCCCTGGCTGCCATGATGACCTTCTGAGGAAGACGTGCCAGATATGGAACGTTCTAGAATAGTGGTGGAGCCATTTCTAGAATCTACAGCACCTGAAGGTGTGTGTAAGCAAGGAGACGCTGGGGGGGGCAAGGTGAGTGAAAGGGGGGGGAAGGTTTAGCTCTCGTATGGTGAGATTTACCGCAGTGAGCAGGAGGCGGCGGAATGGAGGAGTGCCAGGCATGCAGTGGAGGGGGGGTATACGCATGCGGAAAAAACATCCAGACAGAAGCCATAACACTGGAGATCACTGGCTCTGGAACCTTCCAGAGAATGATATGTTCATGTCACATGGGCCCCAGGTCGAGAGGGCAGGGTCTCTGTGCGATGGCAGTCACCCCCAAAGTGACGTGCGTCTATCCCTGGGACGCGAAGTTGGCGCACGCAGCTCCGTGCGGAGAGGACACGTGACGGGGAGCCTGGCCGAGCCTGTTCCCGGTCAGGTGACTCTGGCACGCCGGCAGATGGTCAACCAGCTTCCTGATTAGCTTTGTGCGGATCCGCTTTCTTATCTCGCCACCGGTTTTCTTTATCTCCCAGGCGCCACGTGCTAAAAAAAATTAAATAAATACTAACGACGCGGACTTTCCGTGTGACGCGGCGATGAAGTCCAGATGGAACTATCTGGAAAAGGGAAGAGCCACTGCGATGGCGGCAGAGACAAGGAGGAGACGAGCTGCTTCAAGGCACTGCGGAGGCCCAGCCGAAGAGGACAGTCTGACGGACCCCGGCTCCGAGGACTGACACCCCAGGAGGTGTGCGGTGATGGCAGTGATGTGGTGTCAGTATCTGGGAGTCTCTGGGCCCCTCGTCTGGCCATCTGCCAGCTATATTAAGCTCAGTCGTCACGTAGCTCTCCGGCGCCCCCATCTGTTTACAGTTTTACCTCTTTGAAGGGCAAAATCTAATGCGGAACCTCGCAGCGAAACCTCAGGTACCACTTCAGACCGTATGGGAAGTGCTCGACCTGAATCTCTAGGAAATTCTCACCTTGTCCAGTAGACAGAGGAGGCGGAAGCGACAGTCATAAACTGGGTAATGTGCAGAAGGTCACAGTGATGGAGACTCAGAGGGCAGGAAATGATAGGGACAGGGGATGCGGAGTGAAGGGCGTCACGCTTCCAGCCTTGGGAGGGTCGGATGTTTCCCGGGAAGACAGGCCACTCACGTCGCCTCCCAAGGCCCCGTGGAAACGGACAGCGACCGATCACAAGGAAACATCAACGAAACGCCCGCAGGCCCCGAGGAAGAACAGGTAGTATACCCTACACATGACTATCGTACAAATTAAAAATGCAACTACATTTATTATAAGGCCGCGCCGGTAGCAATAACCGCTCGTTAGAGAGTAATTTGTGGTAAGTGCTTATTTATGTTTGGTAATGATCGGAGTGGATTAGTCTGAGTATGTATGGCAAGCCCTCTGATAAACCTGCAGCAGACTCTGGGCACCGGCAGCTGCTCGGCTATGTTAACAGGCCTCGCTGAGCACACTGCTGTTCATTCACACCCCTGGCCTCTCTGATGGGGGGCAAGGTGTGACTACTGAAAAACAAGGAAATACACCCTCCTGTTGAATGCTGACAGTCCATTGGAATCAGGCACTGCCCTCCCCCCCATGACCAACCCCCCAGCAGTGATCAAACTACATGCACCCCCCCCAAACCACATACCTCAGATCCCGAATGCGGCTCATTAATGCACGTGTGAAGCATTTAATATTATTCATTTATTTGTTTCTCACGAGGTTTTGAAAACAATGACATCTACACACATTTACTCTTTGGGCATATTAGCAGAATACCCCCCTGCCTGATAAAATGCCCCCTTTGTCTCATTTGCATCTCTGTAATCTGAAATCTCCTGACAGGTGATCCGTCAGCCAATGACAGCGAGCCCAGCCTAATCTCCGCCCTGGTCTGCTCTGGTCGAGACATTAATACCTAACAGAGATATTCCCATGAATTACAGCGGCCTATTAATGACGGTGCGGAGGTGGCGCTAGTAGAAGGACCACCTGTCATTCGTTGATGTCAACTGAAGGTCCCGCCCACGCACTTCGAGGGCCTGTCACTCGCCAAAATCAGTCACTTTTAGGGGCCACATCCCCCCAAATGCTCATCGCCTTTGATCCACGGCAGGAAAATACAGCTCAGGTGACCGGTGCATATAACTGAGTCAATCAGCTCTCCCAGGCTTACAGACACCGGGGGGGGTGAGCTGGCGGAAGGGAACACCACGTCCACATCACAAGCGGAGGCATGAATTATATCCCCATCCCTGGTGGAAATCAGCGCCCGCAGGGTCAGTTACAGCGTGCATTCCGGTCCGAGCGCCGTGGGCCGGCCGGTAATCATTCTGTGTCGAACTACCCTGAGCCGGGAGCACAGTTACGCCTGCAACTTTTTCCAGTCCTAAAATAACCCCACAGTAATTTTCTAAAGCACAAAGCCCAGCGTCGCAACCTGCTGCTACCCTTCAGAGTCACGATTACCTGCAGAAAACACGCGTGGGAGCTTCTAATTGCAGACGCTTCCTGTTTTATGAACAGCCTCGCCCAGTCGAAGGTGCGCGTCTGGGGAGCTCCAGAACAGCGGGGTGCGGGTGGCCGGGAAGCGGGGGGCAGGAACTCCCTGTGCCTCACTGGGGCTGACCGCACGTGTATCATCCCAGCTTTAATCACAGGTATAATTACAACCATTTCGCTTGGGGTTTTGTTTACTGGCTACATGAAGCCGCGCAGCACAGCTGTACAGAGGCCAGAACTGTAACTCAGATACTTGCTCTCCTACTGCAGTTTATCTGACAGTGCAGTTCCTGCAGTAGGAGTCTTTGGTACCTGTTTCATTTTTCGCTTCCTCTCGTGGCCCCCCCTTAACCTTCACACCACACTGCTCTCCCCCCACCCCCCGCCCCATTCACCATGACAAGCTTTAAGCAATGAGAACTGCCGTTCCCAAAATAGGCCTCTGCTCTGAGCCATCCCTTTTCTTCCCTATGCTCCCTCCACATTAATAATTACTGAATTTAAGAGGACCGGCAGTGTATTGCGTTTCATGTGTGTATTGGGTTTGGCTACAGACGTGTCAGTGCTGCTTATGCACTCATCAGAGGACGAGACGATGTGGATTACTGGCTACTCAAATCCACCTCACTTTGATGGCTTGTGGCCCGTATGTTGTCACTGTCATTTTCAAATTTGGTTATGTTTCAAATTTATCTGACACTTTAATCCAAAGTGACAGTGTATTTTTTTTCTTTTCAAATGAATCCTAGGATTTGAACCCACAACCCTCTGTGCGTGGCCAATCTATTCCACGCGATTAGCACTCAGAGGTAATGTGAAACACACCTGGCCCACACAGTTTGGAGGAGGGCCGGCAGTGGGTGGTAATTCTGCTCTTAGATGGTGGTCTCACCAGCACCCAGACTGGTCCACTTTTGGAGGCCACGGAGTTCAGAGACTATCCAGGACCTGGCCAGACGACCTCACGGAAGAAGCCCCTCCTAACGGGATCTCCCAGGGACCGGTATCGGGGGTGCGGCGTTCAACCGTGCTGCAGCACGTGGTCGTTGATGAAGCTCTCTACACGTTTTAAATCCAGCACGATGAACGACCACAGAGCGACTCTGTAAAGCAAACACAGCACTGACTCTGAGCCACTCAGCTCAGTAACTCACAAACATGACAGCCGTGTTTAAACAGGACTAACCACCCCCAGCTCTTTGGGGTGGAGGGTTGGGGGGGTGGAAGTTGCGGGTGGGGGTCGATGATTTATGCTCAACGCATGACCAGAGATGTAAATACCAGCACCTCTCAATCAATGTTTTAATCTGCGTGGTCTTCGTGGTGTTCAGTTTCAACGATTTCAAAGCGTGCAAACGCATGCATTGGCCCTCGTGAGCCCTGTGGAAAGATCCAGAACGGCCAGAGGGACAATGCGGCGAGGTCAGCGACTCCAAACGGCAAACCGGCCCATGGGGACAGGAAGTTGCTAAACACTCACCGCGAGATTCTGTACTGTTTCCTTCAACTTATTTGAAGCAAACGAATGCTAACCAAACTAGCGTAGTTATCCAGTCCTTCTTTAGACAGTTCTTTATTTCAAAGATGAAGAGCCAGTTTGAATCCAGCGCAGCTTCCATCAGTGCAGAGTTGGAGAGACATCACTCTGTAATCGACTGGCCTTCCCTGCATGTTCCCCCCCACTTCCTGGGCTTGAGTCTGGATCGGCATAACACCCGGGTGGATAGGCGGCTCCTGGAAATGGATGGATCCGTTGATGATCCCCCATTTGTTTCCACGCCAATATCCGCGGCATTCAGAGCCCCGGAAAGCCGTGATTGATTAACCGCGGCGTCAGGAGCGAATTAATGACCTCGGCCTGGGAAGCTGCATCAGAACGACCGCGGCGGGATGTGCCGCGGCGGAGATCGCCACGCATGCCGCCGCTCGCCTCGCTTTGTCAGGACCAAAGGCGCGCTCCCACGACAAGCTATTACACCCCCCCTCGGCATCTTGTGTGTGTCTTGCGAGGTGATTTCAGATGTTGATTTATTTTCGAGTGGAGCGGCGAACATGAATCACTCAGCCCTGAGACATGCTGTTGATTCACTTTGCTCAGACAGTAAATTGGCCTCGATGAGTTCGACGAGGAGGACCAGCGCCCAGCAGGATTGCCCATCTATGCTCAAAAATGTGCCTTTCCACTCTACCCCCACCTCACTTGCTATAAATCGTGGAACGAAAGTGTTTGAGACACATTCGTAGTACATCCATTTAACCCATGCACATGACCTTTGGTGGCGTAGTATGAAAACAGTGATCGATGTGGCATAAAGCATCCGGAAGCAGCTGAGTTTATCCAATCAATGTTCTGGCATAAGTGGAAATACCCTGATCACGTGACCTGCTCAGCCAATCAGTGGCCAACTTGGTGGGCCGCGCGCCCCGGGCAACGAGGAGCCGGGTGACCTTCTGCCAGCTGTCATTCAGTAACATTCGATAAATGTTAAGGTCACGCAGTTCCGCCGATGCCAACAGATGGCGGCGTGCAAGCAAGGGGGGGGGGGGCACCTGTAACCTGTGACCTTTCGTGAGCCCTCCCGTTCTCGCCTGTTCTGCGTTGTGACGGCTTGCAGGAAAAAATAAATAAATCGAATAAATCTATTTGCGTGCTGGCTGCTGTGGGTGGGCGAGGCACGGTACCAGTTTACGGCAGAATGCTCAGCTGTGCATGGATGATTAGGCTCGTATATTTTCCCTCCATTACCGTGGCAGGTATCCGCAGCTCATCCAGGATTGCAGTCACTTTATGAACGTCTAGTTTCATTACAGCCGGTCGGGCGCCAGCCCCTCTTTTGTTGACAAATCCCTCGCTAGCATTTTTCTAACCAATCGGCACACAGCACTGACGATTCTGCCCATTTACACAACTGGCGGCCGGCTGGTCAGCTGAGGCTGTTCTGATTAGGATTCCCAGATGAGCCACATGCTAGAGAAGGCAGCTGTAATTGCGCCATCGCGATTACAAACTGAGGTCCTCAACCGCTACGCCACCTACTGGCAGCTCAAAACTGAAGACACTAAAAGCTTCCTAGTCGTATATTTGAGTAAGAGCATCTGCAGCACCATGCATGGCAGGGGGAACGCGGCAATAAAGTGCATGCAGGAGTCATTTAATTCTGAAGTTATGAGATTCTGGCCTGCTCTATATTAAATGTTTGTTGTGTTCTCTGGGTTTAATGACTCTCTCCATCCCTCTGAGTGAAATTCCTTGCCATTTAGCTGCATCCTTTCCTGTGACGTTTTCAGACCTGTAATACCTCCCAGAATGCCATGTTCTCATTGGTCATCTTGGACCTCTGTTCGCTCTTGTTGCCCTCCAGCAGCACCCACTCCTCTGCTGGGTCCCAAAGCCGGCCGGACTGGCATTCCTACAGCCACTCCTCTTCGCTCTTTAATTAAACTCAGGCTGCTGCCATTCCATGCTTCCCTGGATGAGGCGTTCTGGTGGTTTGTGGCCGCATGACTTGGCAGGATGCAAAAAGCGGATATCAGGGACGAATGAGAAACGAGTGCAATATGAGCACACCTGGGGGTCGGGCCTTAAAACAGCGTCAGAACCTGGGTCCAGACTCAAGCAGGGAGGTGTCAGCAGCTGGGGCCACAGTGCTGGGAATTCACGCCACCCCTGTGGGGGAACGGCACATCTTGCGTTTGGATAAGGCCGACCTGGGGGGGTCCGCTTTCACGTTTCCGAGTGTTTATGGCCTTCCGGGTCCAACGCCCCAGCAGCTTACCGTGCTCGCTTACCTCACAGTGCAAAATCGACCTCTTTTGATCAGGCGCCAGGACACACGTCCCCTCAGACTGCTGTCACCGAGCGCCGGCCGCCCCTCCCGAAGGACCCGAGGCCTCGCAGACGCACTGGCGCGCTTTGCCTCTGCTCTTCTTGGAGACGGTCGTGCTGACTGCTGTGCCTCATGGGGCATGTGGTGAAACCACTGAACTTACAAGCCTGTAAGCCTGCGGAGATGTTTAACTTCTTCTGAGATAGATTGGGCTCATTGTACTTCTCCCTGGAACTGCCCTACAAAACTTAACTTCTTATATAACATCATATTTTAGGAATCAAGCATGTATGACCGTGTCGGCCATTTTCATTCTGTTTTTCCCAGTTGCAGGACTATTTGTCAATTCTCTCTGTAACCAGTTCGCCAAGGCAAATTCCTCATTCATGTAGTGCATGATTCTGATTATGAATATGCTGAACACAGTTTAGTATACCGGCCACCAAAATGTTGGGCTTAACAGGAAAACAGACCTGGTTAATTTGGTTAAATAAATCCAGAAATATCATGGTATCCCAGTGGTCTTGCAGTGGGTGTGAGGAGCACATTTCGAGGGTCAGAGTTGGGTTGAATGCATATATCTAACAGAGGCTGGTGATGGAACCCAGTCTAAACTGGTTTCCGATCATACTGGTGCTGTGGGGGGGGGGGGTCTTGTCCGCCTTTCTCCAGTAACCATTCACTCGGTGTAAAGACACATGCATGCAACCGGAAGGATGAAAAGAGTAAATCACCGTTATGAAGCCCTAAAAATGCGGGTGATAGGACAGAAAGAGGCACATGACCCTTGTCACGTGAAATACACAATCTACCCCCACCCCCCCCCCAACAAAGTGTTAACAGAAAGTGGAGCTGACATCAACAGCTCGCC
This sequence comes from Brienomyrus brachyistius, assembly GCF_023856365.1. NCBI lineage: Eukaryota > Metazoa > Chordata > Actinopteri > Osteoglossiformes > Mormyridae > Brienomyrus > Brienomyrus brachyistius. Next base: position 1,525,245 of record NW_026042341.1, read on the forward strand.
GATTGCCCTGGCAAAGAGTGGTAAACACGCTCGATGGCTGAGAGCATATTGACATAACGTCAGATGAAGGATGCTAATTCAATCTCATCCCTTCCCTCCGCTGTTTCCCATGTAGGGCTGCCCCAGTTCACTCCCCCCCACCCCCCCCAAGCAAAGCCATAAAGAGCAATACACGCCCCAACCAAAGAACAACAGCATCCTCGAGCTAATGGTGTGGATAAGGTTGTGGTTAGGATGCCACACTTACCGGCGTGGCACCGGGTTGGCCCCAATCGCACTGCCACTTACCTGGAAGAAAAGGAAAGACAAGACAGGTCAGCACCCACGCACTGGCACTGCGCCCTAAATCGCAGTGACAAACCAGACGCAATCATGCCGCTCTATGTGACTGAAGTGGCATAGCATACAATTTTAGTGCTTTTCACAGGTGCAGTGATTTGCTTTGAGACAGAAATTCAGTACACTGTCTACGCAGGTCAGTGTCCTGGAAAACAAAGGAGGAAGAAACCAATAACACTCACGGGGCTTTCCCATAATGCCTGGGATATACATACAAAATAAGCCTGGAGCACTCTGCAGTGCTGAAATCCCTCTGTGCTGCATGACTCTCATCAAACCTAAATCCCAAACAGACACCAGGCACTTGGGCAGGATCGTCATGTTATGTCACCATCTTTATTCACCTTCCAGAGTCACATGACCTGGCTGAATGAATAAAGATGATTGCAGAGAGGCTGCTTATTAACATGTGACAAGCCCCAGCCAATCAGAGTGCACTGGAGCAATGCATCCTGTACAATAACACGCGCGCGCGCAGGCAGGCAGGCAGGCAGACAGACACACACACACACACACACACACACACACACACACACACACACACACACACACACACACCAGGTCCATTCCATTAACCCCTCCTCTGAGGGTTACTGGCTAATGGCTGGGGACACATTGACCAGGTGATGAGGTGTGTGCTTGGAGGGGGGGGGTCACCTCAAGACCTTCACTGGGAAAACAAGCTCCAAGCCACTGAATTATTAGGAACTTGCGCTGTTAATCTTTCCAGTATCAAGCTGTCTGACACTGGGCATCTACAGGAGAAACTGCATCACACCAGTGACACCGACACGTCTGGGACCAGTTAACAAGCAAACCTCCTGCTATGGGATGCGGCATGGCCACCCCGGCACCCCCCTTCCCACAGCACTTATGATGGAGAGAGAACGTTACTCCTGACGACAGGTCAAGGTTAGAATTTAAAAACCCGAACATGACCCACTTTAGGTCTCCAGTCAAGGGTGCCACAAGGGGCGGGGGGGCAATTCCAAGGGCCCTGGGGTGACAGGGGCCCTAAAAAATTTGGAAAATAACTGGATTGGTCTGGACTGGGGGGTCCAATTTGACATCAATATGACCCCTCCCCTCCCATAGAGCAAACGTGACAGTATTATGATGCGAGGCAAAAAGGCAACAGGGTGTCTGAAAATGCCCCCCTGGTATCCCAACTGTGCCTGAGGGGGGGCAGCATTTTAAAATGTTTTTACAGTTATTACAGTTATTTTACAATGCATTTACAGTTAGATCAGCTCTCAAGCTTGCAGGAAATGCATCATGTCTTCATGTCGCAGGAAATACAACCAAAGAAACCTCAAGCAGAATTGCTCCTCCCCAACACTCTTCCTCTGGCGGCTTGAGAATGTGAGGGGGGCAGATTATCGCAGCTCTGGTCCCGCACTCCAAAGGTCTAACGAGCCCTTTCTCACGGACCTGTGCGTGAGGTTCCCACCCATATGGGATTAGGGCCACTATGGGGGCCCTGGGGCCTCCCAGAGGGCAGGGGTCAAGCAGCTGGCAAAGCTCCCAACTGGGGGATTAGAGAGAGCCATGTGGGCGGTCCTAAGTGTGCCGGTGGGTGGAGCCTTCAGATGATGCTTTCTTGGGGGCGGGGCCAAGAAACATGGCATCCAATTATGTCCCGTCTCGAGCACTTGGTACAGAGGCCGCCCTTAAACTCTGGCGTGCTTAACCCCTCACCCCCACAGCAGAAATAGAGCCCCCAACCTATAACAGTAGACAGGTAGCATATACGAGTCTAACAGTGGTATCATGTAGGATTGGTTTCAAGACCTTAAAACAGGACCAGGAATGTCCTTAATCACCTCCGATTATGACCTGGTACTAGTACAGCTGGGCCCCCTAAGTGGCCAGCGAGGATGCAGGGTAACCGCGCTGTATATATAACAGGATGAAGACTGTCGAACACAGCATCCATAATTAAAGCAAGTGTAAGTCCCATTAACAGCATTCAAGTTCTCTTCAATAATTAATGCCCCTTGGGATCTCCTCCCTCCTGTCTCCTTTAACCTTTCACTCCAGAAAAGAGCAATAATGTCAATAAAGGCATGTGGCTTTTGGTGGGGGGGGGGTGTCCCTGAGAGTGGAGGAGCTGGTGGAAATAAAACCTTTGAACTTAGTGCCACCGTCTGAAGCAAAAGTCATGGATGGACAGGCAGGACTAGGATGGAGAGGACGAGGTTCCGCTAAAAGGACCCCTGGGGCATTTCCATTTCTCAGCCATAAGTGGAAAACTGCCTCCATTGGTGCTGTTTACCCTTTTTTTCTTCCTCCCTTCTTCTTGGGGGTGTTTGGGGGGGGCATGTGTCACATGCACATGCGGCGGGTAGACGATGGAAATGACACGCGGATTTGGAGAGCTGGAAGAGGTGCATGTGTGTGGATTATGTTTATATTACATTGTGTTGTCCAAATGTCCCCCACAATGTGATAAAAACACGTTATTTTGACATTGTGGGGACCATTTTTCAGGTCCCCACAAACATTAAGGGTTTAAGGTTGTCATGTTGGGATTAGAGTTTTCCCCATTGAAATGAATGAAGAGTCCCCACAAAGATATAATTACAAACCCGTGTGTGTGCATGTGTATGTCTGTGTGTGTATGTGCATGCCTGCTTGTCTAAGCCCTTGTGTGTGTGTGTGCCTGAGTGTCTAAGCCCTTGTGTGTGTGTGTGTGTGTGTGCCTGAGTGTCTAAGCCCTTGTGTGTGTGTGTGTGTGTGGGCCTGAGTGTCTAAGCTCTTGTGTGTGTGTGTGTGTGTGCCTGCCTGAGTGTCTAAGCCCTTGTGTGTGTGTGTGTGTGTGTGTGTGTGCCTGAGTGTCTAAGCCCTTGTGTGTGTGTGTGTATGTGAACGTGTGTGCGCATTTACTCCAGTCATCCCAGACTGGTAGATTATTCCTGCATGTTGAGTCTTCACATAAGCCCAACCCCACCCCCGTATGTGTGTATCACACTGAGCGTGTGTCGGACATATGTACTGGGACCAGTGCCGAGGTTCCACGACAGCCGCCTGCCAGACGGGATCCCAAATGCCGGCCCTCCTGCACGCGGGCCGGAGGACCCGCCCCTGACCCGCTATTCTCTACCTGGAGACCTTCAGGCTGCACGGAGGAGACAGGCCGTGTCCTGTAATTTAAACACACTATAAGCTTCTGAAGAAAACCAGCAAAGAATTGTGGGTAATAAAAACTAGGTCGCAAAAAGGACTCGGTCACGGTGACGTGTCGCTAACATAACAAATAGCTCCTGGCCCTGGCATTGCCCCGGCGTGCAGCCGGTCCAGCGGCTCCAGGAGTGTCAGCATAAAATCGCGTTGTACCTCCAGGAAACAAACTACTCATTCGCTTGGCACACCCATCCCCAGCCCCTGGGAGGCAGGACACATTTCTCAGACGATTAACTCGCCAGTATCACACTAAAGAGGGCCTATGAAAAGCCCCCCCACTGCCCCCGGTGGAGACCCGGCCCGCTCCGGTCCCTTCCTCCCGCTGGGCTCATAAATCATGCGCTGAGAGTGTTTTAAAGTCCTCCTCATGCCTGTCATACGCACCTCCCAACTGAATCACTAGAAAGTTCTCAACCAGACAGTGCCGACATCTCCATCGCCAGGACGGAATATGCACTCTGGCAGACAGTGACTCATTTCTGTGGCTTTAGCTGGTCTGCTTTCCTCCTTTCATGACACCATTTGAAACCTCCACCTGAAGTCATCAAAACATTCCCCAGCATTCCCGGAAGTGTTTCCGGGAGAATTCCAAACGGGCCTTGGGCATAATCCCTTTCAGACAGCATCTGACGGTGATGCCATATCTGTGCAGTTGAGGTTGTCAAGCAGTGACTAGAGAGCCGTGCGATTTCAAGGTAAAAAAAAAAAAAAAACCAGTGTAAAAGGGACAAAACGAAAACACGGAAAACAGATTCAAAATAATGAGTGTTTGACTGAAGACCAGCTTTCTGTAATAAGGAAGATAATAAGTGCTATTTAAGGTATGATGCTGGGTACCAGGAACAACGGCGTGGGTCGATAGAGACAGCCAGGCGGTCCGGGAGCGGCTGTGTGTAGATCACACACAGAGCACATGATTGGACGGCAAATAGAGAAACGTGACTGGCTGCGCTCTGCAGGACGCCACAAGGGCCCAAGTGGCCGTCTGTGCTGAGGAGGGGGGGCTGATAGACCAACACCACAGCTACCCCCCCGCAAACCAGTCAATCTGCACACACAGCACTGGCCTCCTCCCAGCTTGTGTGTGTTATCCCAGCCTTGGTGTCATATCGGCCCGACCTAATCCTGCATGCTGAGAGCGGGGGCACAGCAGGGGCCTGGAAACTGACCCAGCCCTGCTGTCATGGCGAGCGGGTTCTCACTTTCTAGCCGTGCTCCGGGAGTGTTTAAACAGCCCCTTTTCTGTCTATCTCTGCCACTCACTCTCTCCGCGTGAGTAAGGGGCCATAGTCTCATGAGGGGTGGGGGGCATGATGGTTCCTTTGAGATTCGAGGGAGTTGGGCAGTCAGCACACATGTGGCCACACCTCACTACCCAGCATGCCATGCATTGGTTATATCGGCCTGCATCAGAACTGCAGAATTCACGTCACTGCCTATCTGTGCCCTAGAAAAACAAGCATCTATACTACGCCCTTTAAATGAAGCCTGTCTGGTATCGACGGCAGAACTTACAGGTTCTTAGAGAAATATGTTTAATCCTGATGGGGGGGGGGAGGGCACGGTGACCCAGGAAACAGCATTGTCACCTCACACCTCCAGGGCTAGCGCTTGGAATTCAGTTAGAGTGTTTGCTTTTTTTTAGTATTAGTTCTCACCATAAAGAAGGTTGGATTAGAAGATTGATGGAACAGGATGACAGAGACCCTATTGGTGACAGGATCCAACCCCCCTACTGGGCTGGCCGTGTGAAGGCAGGGGTACTGGGCACATCCGTGTTCATGAAATCTAATGGCCTGGCCTTGGGTCTTGTTCGGCATCTGTTCAGCGTGGCCCCCAAAGCCAAGACCCCCGACCTTACAATTAATCTTTGCTAAGACTCCGGCTAGAAGAAAATGGGAAATTTCTCCATAAGCCTCTTCCTTGTGAATCACTGTCAGGTTCATCACATAGATGAATGTGCATAAAGCATTGGCTGTAAGCTGGTACACGGCATGCATGCATGATTCCTTGCACTAACTTTTAGTTACAGGACAAAACCAGCCTGGTTTTTTGTCCAGCGAGTCGTGTGCCTTTATAGGGATTTGGGCTTCTTTCCCCCGCAGAGATGTGGGCGAAGTCATTACACTAAAAGACAAGGGTGAGAGGCCACCTGTCACCAGAGGATGAGCCCTTTTGGGTCTGTGCTCTCCGGGGGGTGCGAAACCCCCACCTCGGTTTGTAAGGGACACTAATTAGTGCAAACACTCAGCTTTTTTTTACCCAGGATGCACTGTCCTCACACAGAGATCATCATTCTTAACCTAAAGGCTGTCATTAGCATGACAAAATCCGCCTGAACTGACCTGGGATCAGTAAGGAGCACAGGACCAGCAGTCGTGTGCAGGGCCATATCAGTGTGGCACTCACAGATCGTCAATAAGAGGTCATACATGTGATCGATCAGGTCTGAGCTAGTATCAACACCACATTCTGCTTTGGGAGGCCACAGTGCTCCAAGACTGGCATGATATTACAGGAGATGTGCCATGTGGAGGGTGACATCACAGGAGATGTGCCATGTGGAGAATGATGTTACAGGAAGCATGGCATGTGGAGGGTGATGTTACAGGAGATGTGCCACGTGGAGGGTGATGTCACATGAGACGTGACATGTGGAGGGTGATGTTACAGGAAGCATGCCATGTGGAGGGTGATGTTACAGGAAGCATGGCATGTGGAGGGTGATGTTACAGGAGATGTGCCATGTGGAGGGTGATGTTACAGGAGATGTGCCACGTGGAGGGTGTAGCTGGTGGCCCGACAAGCAATAAGAGGTCTGTGAATGTCACCCGTAAGTGCGCTGCAGACCAACGCAGATGACAGCAATGTCATCATCATCGGCTATTAGGCTGAAATCTTGGCTGCGAGCCAGCAGTCGTAGCCTTGAATGAGGTACTTAACCAGGTCTGTACGACTGAATAATGTTCACGTTTTTAAAAAATCAATCCATATAGTCCAGATCAGGCCAGTACAGCCACCATCGAAAAACCATGCAAAAAAAACATCACAGCTGCAGCCATTCGCTGCTCCCTTCGCTTTCTGGCAAATTACATGATGGTGTTTTAATCTGTGCCTCTCCTCGGCAGTCTGTAACAATGACAGATAGGGAGAGAGAGACATCTACACTGAGTCTCACAGTAAATGTATAACGGATGTGTAATTACAATCTGTTGCGCTGGTCACCGGAGCAACCGGTGAAGGAATGCGGGGGTGTGGGGGGGGGGGGAGGGTCCGTGGGGACCGCCGCCGCCGCCAGGGCAACTGATGGGACGAGATGCGACAGTCCCGTTCAGCCGTCAGAATGTAGAACACATCTGTCCAACACTACAGATGCATTATGGGTGATAAAAAAAAAACATTTTGACCAATGAATCAGCGGAAGAGGAAATTCCCATAATTCTGAAAAGTCAGCAGCTATATCCACACAAACTACAAACCCTGACTGGGGTCGTGCTGTAGGAACAGTGAAACTTGCAGAAGGATTCATTAACTGGCAAATTCTCGATATTCTCTGGCCATTTGATGGCTTTCATCATGTGTGCGTTTGTTCACTAGCCCAGTAGTGCAGAAGGGGCCTGTGTGAGGAAGCCTCCTAACATATATTAGACGATAACGCGATCAGGTGACACTCCCATACCATGGGAGGGTGGGGGGCTTAAGTGCCGGTGACACAATGCTTCTGTACTGTAACCAAACTACAACAGTAATTCAACCCCCCCTAAATAAAAACTCGGGTACTTATCAATGGTAATCTCACCCCATGTGGTCAGCAAAGCTCAGGCATTGACAGAACATGGAGGGGGGGGTCAGTCTGTATAACAAAAAAAACGGGCTTTTCTTTACCCCCTTTGTGTTCGCTGCCCCCCGCCCCCTCCGGCCATCAACTGGGGTAGTAGGGCGACCTGCTCCTCATTTCCACAGTTGGAGATGGTGCAGAAGGGTGTTGCATCCATGGGACCATCAGGAAGGAGGTCCTGCCTGATAAGTGGTACTTAAGGGTCCTTTTATTCACCCCCCCAAAGGGACAACAAAAGGTGCTCAGCCGGCGAGAATAAGTGCTGCAGTCTTCCAGCGCTTTCCGGGTACATGAAAAGGCAGATTACGTCTGACTGTGGATTCCCTCCCCCAGTGCCGGATCTCATTTAACAAAGGGGGGTTGGATCTTGGGGGTGTTCCACTGGGAAAGGTGCCTCGGCCACATGACACTGGGGAAGCATCACCGGACACGTCTGACCGCCGCGGGGATGACAACCGTGACCGCTCTTTCTGAGTCGCCAGCTAAACGCTAACCAACCGTAACGATGGGGAGGGTCACCCAGGCAGGGCTGAGCCGGGGTTCAGCCACAAGCCGGCGAGCGTCTCAGAGCATTCGGCATGTACCAGTGCGTTTCCACGGTGATATGAGACACAGACGAACCTCAGACAAATGCCGTCCAGGGGATCTCTGACCTCCTGCTGGACGTAAACCAAAGGCAAACGCCGCCAGCAAGCCACCAAGCAGATCCGAGTCGACCATTTGCACAGCTATCGTTGAAGGCCTCCGTCTATTGGGTGTCCAGCCCAAAACCATCCCAGCTCTGCGTCTAGCCTACAGCTTTCACAGATCAAAGAATAAAAGCCAGCAGCCTAGTAGATAAAATCAGCAATATGTCATTAATTTGACAGATTATATGACACTGAGTGCAACAGTTTGTGTTCACAGCAGACAATAGAGTAGTAACCTTCAATTTTATATTTATTTTCGTACAGATGTTCTGATTTGATGACACTCTGGTACTACACTGGCTCTGCGTGGGGTTCTGTTATGGTAGCACGGCTGAGGTTCTGGTGTAAGCACCAGGCTGAGACTGATTTACTGAGATCCTGGTGTTAACACAAGGGTAAGGTTCTGATTTACTGTGGCTCGTGGTCCAGGGGGAATTCATACAAGGTGGTCAAATGGCTGGTTTGCTAGACGCAGACAAACCCTCCCCCACAGATGGAGGAACTCATCCCTTGCACGCTCCTGTTGGGGACCAGTTTGCTTCGAGGCATCTGGAGCAAATTAGCAGCAAACATCTCACTGGTCACACAAGACCCGTGTCTGCAGCCTGGTTTGGATCATAAAGCCCGGGCCAAATTGGGCGCGTTGGCGACACGTCGCTTCTGATACCAAGGCTTTCTGCTCCAGGAGCATGATGATTGGTCACTGGGGGGGCAGACGCCTGTGATGTCACAGAACAGCTTGTTAACCCAAAAAGGGAGAACCCCAACGTGATGAAACACAGGGCCACCTGACACAAAACACAGGGCCACCTCTTGCCTTAACCTCGGCGATTTCAGCAGAGATGTTCCACAGACGTCAACGACACGCAATTATTTATAATTATACATTTTATTAAATAAGACAGAATGATCAGAACCAGAGACTTACAGACTTGCACTTAAAATAACCCAAACCCAGGTGATTGAGGGTCTCAGGGGGGAGGTCAGGGTTACAGAACCAGGCTTCAGAACCATAGGCTACAGGTTATAGTCCAGGGTTCCCCAATTCCCATTCGGAGGGGCTCATTTGCAACACAGTCCTCAAACACCACCTACAGACCTGGCAATCGGAGAGGTGAGCTGAATAAGGCGAGTGAACAGGGAAACCTGCAAACTGTGAAGCAAACTGGGTCCCCAGGAGTTTAATCGGGGAACCCTATTCCAGTCCCTTAAGACAAGACCTCAAGATCACCGTCGCTGCCTGCGTGACAGAGAACACATACACGGAACCCAAACCTGGGACGCTCCACAGCAACCTCAGACCCAAAATGGTATGAGTACAATTAAGAATTCAGGCTAATTTCTGCCTCTGAAACACATTTTTATCCTTCCAGAATCTCCCTGGGTGTGTATACTCAGGCAGGAAGAAGACCCCCCCCCCCCAACCTCAGCTCCTGCCTCTCCGACGCTTTCACCCTATTTCCTCATCCATCGTCCCCGAAAAAAAAACTGCTGCTACTACTGCACACAGGTTTTGCAAGCACTGGCCCCCCATCTCCGCTTCATTAAGTTTAATAGAGACTCTACCAGGGAGGGGTGGGGGCTGTTTGGGCCCCCTGGTGAGAAAAACCGAATGCACGGGAACACAATCGACGGAGAGAAAAACTGCAGAAACACCAAGCACAGCAGGCTGGGGGGTTGCGGGGGGGGGGGGGGCAACTCAAGACAGCACAGCTATCCGGCAAAACCACACAGCGCAGCTGCTTACTGTAATTACAGCTGAATCCTTCCACATACACGAAGAAGTCGGGCCAAGTCATGGTCCCCAGGCACAAGAGTAGCCCCCCCCAAAAAAATAAGGCCTTAAAAAGCAAAAACAGAGTCAGAGGATGAGGCCAAAGGTCAGCGAGTTCAGACAGTGATGGATCTAGTGGCCCTGACGTGCTGACTGAACTTTACACCGCAAAAAGCCCCGAGACGCTAGACCATGGTTGTTCAACACCTGAAACTGTGAATGGATGAAGGATTATGGGTAGGAAATGTGAGGTGGAGTGGAAATCATCTCGGGAAGGGTGAAGCTACATGGCCATGCTTTAATACAGCCTTTTCCAGGACAATGGTATAGCTTGACACCACGGCTGGGGGTCTTGGTCAAGTGACAGGCATCTCTTCCATGACCAGATCTGCACAAAAGGAGATCCGGCTTACATGGGGCTACTCATGTGCTAATCCAAAGAGGCTGTATCGCTAAATGGGCTCAACTCTTCCCCTCAAAGGACAAACACATAACATTATCATTTTTGCTAAGGAGTCACTGAGGTCCCTGCTGGCCTTGGACGAGAGGATGATGCATAGAATCACCAGGCGGCACGGGGAGGGGGGGCGGGGAGTGGAGTGATAAACCCCACCCACTGCAAGCTCAAGCCCCGCCCCTGTCCCCAAAAGCTGCCAGGAAAAAAAAGCTACCTTTTTACCTGCTTGAATGTCTCCGTGTTTGTCGATAACTCCTGGGGGGCACATGGCGCAAGTGGCATGCTGGGTATTGAGGTGCTGTGTGAGCTGCACCATGTTAGAATGCCCTGCAGGGGGCAGTCACAGATTTTCTTATCTCTCGTTTCTCCCGCAGGAGTATTTTTTCCTGTCCTCTGCTGTCCTCGAGATTTTAAATTTAACACCATGCGACTGCTGTTACACCCAAAGCTTTGCTGCTAAATTTCCCATGAAGCGCACGGCTGGGGCGCTATGTAAGAACAAGCTGAATTAAGCTGACAGGACGGTTGCCTCGGTATCATGAGGGCTTCGATGCCAAGGCTACGGGCTCCAGACGATAGAAGCATTTTCTAAAGCCCATTAGTCACTGTTACCCAAACACCAAAGCGTTTGTCTTATTATTTTTTTAGATAAAAAAAGATAAAGGCTCAGTGCTAAGCGTGTGATCTGCCGTAGCCTAGCGACAGCGCTATCTCAGGGTACATGTTGCGCCGGCGGGCTCCACTGGGCTCTGCGATGGAACCAGAGCCGCCACCGTGTCGCAGGACCCGCTGCCGGCACCAGTTCTAATCCCCTCCGGAGCAATTATGGAGACGGAGCCAAACGTCATGTCAGTCAGAGCACTTAGCGGGGTCTAAACTGCCCGCCTTGCATGCGGGTGAATCCTACGGACTTCCTTAACAGCAGTTCAACATTCATTAGCATTCGTTTACATATTGGTCACTTTTAACCAAGATAACTTTGACCCATTTATGCTGCTGGATATTTACACCTGAGGGGTGTAAAGTACTTCGCTTAAGGTTACTAAAACTGCTCTGGGAGGGCTTTGGCCAGCAACCTGCAGGCCTTTTACCACCCGGGCATTGTATACCCAAAGCGGTACAGTTAGCGATCTCACCCTGTGCAGTGCTTACTCCTGACCAGTAGAGGGGGTGTGCGAACAAAGGCCCACACAGGCTGTCTAGATCCCATGGTCCGCAGGCTGTCAACAGCGGCAGATGGCAGGCCTGGGTTCTGACGGTGCGTGATGTCACCCATGGCAGGGATGACGTGCTGCGGGCAGACAGTATCCGACGCTGCCCCCTACGTTTCACATGAGTGAAGGACCGCCTATAAAGCCCATGATTGGATATTGATTTTCATTAATCAGCTGGGGGTGGGGTCGGTTATGAAGGGGTCTGGTGATGGAGTGAGGTGGGGGAGGGGCACAGTCCCATTTATGTCTGTCAGGGTGATGAATGGGTCTTAAACAGAAGCCCAGTGGTCATGGGGGGGGGGGTGTTCACGGCTCATCATGGCTCATGGCCCCCACGGATGGGGCTAGTCTAGCACAGATAGGGCTCGCGTCCTGTGCTGTGCATCTCCTACCACGGCTCCCTCCCAAACTGAAGGAACAAATGCAAACACCGTTTGCAAAAATGCAGATTACAACACATGTGATGTTTCCACATCGCTACATTCAAATGTGAACCCATGCGCAAGAATATGCTAGGACCGCTTACCTTAATACTAGGACCAGCTACCTTATTAATACCACACTTACACTACGCAGTGCTAGGGGTTACACTGCGCAGTGTAAACCACAGCACGGGGAAGCTAATGACTGTTAATTACCCTCCACAGGGCCTTGGAACTCCTGAACTGCCGACGTCACTCACCCCAGGGGAAAAACCAGCCGAAAACCACATGCCGTGGCAAAAGAGTGTCCAGATAGACCCTCATGCTTTATCTGTGACTGCCACAAGTGTGTCACGCACCTCCCCGCTGCTGTAAGTGAAGATTCTCACACCATAAAATCCCGAGATAAAGAGCTAATGAAATATCTTCACGAAAGCTGAAACAGGAACACAGTCAGAACTTTAATTAGGCATGTAAGAAGCCCTACCGATTCATTGGCATCACAGGCAGAAAGGGATTATGGGAGATGCTGTGGTAGCCCTGTTGAGTTCCCGCGATCTAATCTGAAGAGGTGAGCTTAGAAGTAGAGAAGCGGCAACTCGCACTACGAGTGACCCCAGTGCTGGAGACGGGTAAGAGACTGTGGGGATTCGCAGTGCAACATCACGCGCATGCAGCATGTGGGCCCTTGCAGGGAAAAGGGCAGCGGTAATAATAACTGTAAATTAGCGCCAGTGGACGCAAGAGGAGTGAGCAGGAAAAAGATACTCTGTCTGCCCACCAACAGGCCTTAGTGAGGGAGGGGGTCAGATGGCTGGACTCTTGGGAAGATGGGGGGGGGGAAATTAATTTGACGCTGACAGCTAATGAAAGGGGCTGATGAATAAATTACTTGCTGTGTATGATTCAGCCACCCTGGCTCCGGCTCCCTGAAAAGAACAGGCCCCCCCTTGCCGTGTGCGGTTTCGGCTCCCGCGTCACCAGCAGCCCCCACCGGGCAGAAAGCGGCTCGTAAAACCACAGTGAGGTACTGTCCTCTGCTAACACAGGCAACCAAAACTCTGCCTGTGTGACGTTATCCCCATCTGCGGCATACGGTTCTGCCTGCCTCTACAGATTCCTCCGGACGCCGACCTGCTTATTACTGTAACCAAAGACGGTAAATAAAGCGCCCGCAGCTTGCCCCGTACCCATAATCCCCTCCCGCTGTCTGCGCAGTCCAACAGCCGCCCTCATTCTGCTGTTCCGCATAATGAAACTCCTTTAATTCTGGCTAGGAGAGCTGCATTAGCCGTTGCACAGCGGCAGCCGCTGCTTTGCATAATAATTGCCCAATTTAAATTAAATTTATTCAGTTCTGCATAAGTGGTACGTCACCTACAACACAGGCAGCCGTGCTAAAAAAACTCAGGGGGTATGTGGACTTTAAATGCCCCGGCTGGCCAGCAGGTGGCGAAGTCGCTAAAGCATGCTAACGGTCCGATGGGGCCAGGTCCATTGTTTTGTCCGGAGGCGTGACTCTGACCCTTCTCTCTTAGGCACAATGCAAAAGTGAACTGAGTGAGACACTCCCTTAGGTCGAGATCACCCATCAGAGGAAGACTGGTCTCCCTCTCAAACCCGCGTTATAACTAGCGGGGTAGCATCAGACGCACTTCCTCATTGTTCATTCCGAAAGCCCAGCCCACAGAGCTCCACAGAGCACCTCACAGCCCAGGACCTGCAGTACCCAGAGCACTAATACTCACTAATACTTAAACTAGAACATAACACTCACAGTACTTATTCCGGAGGGCCATTATCAGTCACAAAGTAGATATGTTACTCCTCAGCGATTAAGAGGAGCTAAGACAGAACTTCATTGGTCCACATGGAGAAATGTTTGATACGCAGCAGTATTACAGGGCTAAATCGTGACACACAAGCCTCCCCCAAAGAAAATAAATGAATAAATAAATAAATAAACAAACAGCATAGGAGTGTACAGCCAGTGCAGGTCATACGAACAGGTAAGAAATATGACTATAACGCCCAGCTGAGGCCTTCAGAGCAGCATGATAAATTTGTTTATACATCTATGAATAATTTGGCCACGTGCCACTGGGTGGCGCCACCTGCCTCTGGCCAGGGTGGAGAGTGCCTGGGGTGTCAGGGAGGGAGAGATCCACCCCTGGGTTCCAGGGAGGAGTGTCACACGATTCACGCAGACGGTCATGTTTGCTCGATGCATCATGCAGCTGCAGACTGCAGTGCTCTACTCGTTGCCCGGTTGCCCTCCTGCACACCTGGACAGTCATATCGCCCCCCTCCCACATGGTCAGATCACTCCATTTCACTAAAAGCCAGAACTAAGCTGGGATGAATTAGGAACCTGTACCTTTGTGCTGGGTCATCTAGATGTAATTTTGTGGTACAAACCCGGGACCTGGGCCTCATCCTGTTATCTAGGGAGTGTCCAGAACAATCCGTCCACAGCACAGCCCTCCCACAATGCACCACTTCCTACAGCGATCCCGTCCGACCCTCAATCTACAGTCCCGCTGTGCATCGGCTGTCTCGCCATGGGGGCGCTGGGGGGGGGGCGGGGGCGTTGGTGTAGACCGTCTGCCATGCATTATTCAGTCGCCAAAAATGTTACGATGGTGGTGGCCAGAAATTTTTTTTTAAAAAAATGCTAGGATCGATTTTTTGCCGAGGCAAGCGTGTTAGCGACTGGCAGCGGCATGCCGTGGCGGCTCTCTGTCAGGATGCTTGTCTTAATGTTTAATCGCCGGCAAATCAGGGAAGAGAGACTCTTCATTTCCACTGATGGGCCAACAGGCAGGAGGCACCCCCTCCCCTCCCCAAGCACACGCACGAAATCAGCGACTACGGCAAAATTATTCCTGAATCAATATTGTGACAAGTGGCTGCCAGGGAGTCGCAGCCCACACTGAGACTGAGCCCCCCCACCTCACTGGTCACCCATCGCTCCGAAGCTCATACTTGGATCAATCGTAGCGGGACACCTGCGGGCTGCTCGTGATGCGAAGCAGGGCACACCTATCGATTGGCTCTGCTTTGCCGACACGCCCCTGGGAGGCGGAGATTCCTCGTACATATATCATGTTTAAAGGTTCAGAGTGCTCCCTAATGCAGCATAGCTGTGTCCATACTGCCGTGTGCGGGTTAGGCATAGCCCATCCCGCTATCGTCTAGCTGTGTCAATATTGCCTAGTATAGGTTGGGCATAGCCCATCCCACTACTGCCTAGCTGTGTCCACACTGCCTGGTGGAGACTGGGCATAGCCCATCCCACTACCACCCAACTGTGTCCATACTACCTTGTGCAGGTTAGGCATAGCCCATCCCGCTATCGTCTAGCTGTGTCAATATTGCCTAGTATAGGTTGGGCATAGCCCATTCCACTACCGCCCAGCTGTGTCCACACTGCCTGGTCGAGACTGGGCATAGCCCATCCCACTACCGCCTAGCTGTGTCCACACTGCCTTGTGGAGGCTGGGCATAGCCCATCCCACTACTGCCTAGCTGTGTCCACACTGCCTGGTGGAGACTGGGCATAGCCCATCCCACTACTGCCTAGCTGTGTCCACACAGCCTGGTGGAGACTGGGCATAGCCCATCCCACTACCGCCTAGCTGTGTCCACACTGCCTGGTGGAGACTGGGCATAGCCCATCCCACTACCGCCTAGCTGTGTCCACACTGCCTTGTGGAGACTGGGTATAGCCCATCCCACTACCGCCTAGCTGTGTCCACACTGCCTGGTGGAGGCTGGGCATAGCCCATCCCACTACCGCCTAGCTGTGTCCACACTGCCTTGTGGAGGCTGGGCATAGCCCATCCCACTACCGCCTAGCTGTGTCCACACTGCCTGGTGGAGACTGGGCATAGCCCATCCCACTACCGCCTAGCTGTGTCCACACTGCCTTGTGGAGGCTGGGCATAGCCCATCCCACTACCGCCTAGCTGTGTCCACACTGCCTGGTGGAGACTGGGCATAGCCCATCCCACTACCGCCTAGCTGTGTCCACACTGCCTGGTGGAGACTGGGCATAGCCCATCCCACTACCGCCTAGCTGTGTCCACACTGCCTGGTGGAGACTGGGCATAGCCCATCCCACTACCGCCTAGCTGTGTCCACACTGCCTGGTGGAGACTGGGCATAGCCCATCCCACTACCACCCAACTGTGTCCATACTACCTTGTGCAGGTTAGGCATAGCCCATCCCGCTATCGTCTAGCTGTGTCAATATTGCCTAGTATAGGTTGGGCATAGCCCATTCCACTACCGCCCAGCTGTGTCCACACTGCCTGGTCGAGACTGGGCATAGCCCATCCCACTACCGCCTAGCTGTGTCCACACTGCCTTGTGGAGGCTGGGTATAGCCCATCCCACTACCGCCTAGCTGTGTCCACACTGCCTGGTGGAGGCTGGGCATAGCCCATCCCACTACCGCCTAGCTGTGTCCACACTGCCTTGTGGAGGCTGGGCATAGCCCATCCCACTACCGCCTAGCTGTGTCCACACTGCCTGGTGGAGACTGGGCATAGCCCATCCCACTACCGCCTAGCTGTGTCCACACTGCCTTGTGGAGGCTGGGCATAGCCCATCCCACTACCGCCTAGCTGTGTCCACACTGCCTGGTGGAGACTGGGCATAGCCCATCCCACTACCGCCTAGCTGTGTCCACACTGCCTGGTGGAGACTGGGCATAGCCCATCCCACTACCGCCTAGCTGTGTCCACACTGCCTGGTGGAGACTGGGCATAGCCCATCCCACTACCGCCTAGCTGTGTCCACACTGCCTGGTGGAGACTGGGCATAGCCCATACCACTACCACCTAGCTGTGTCCATGCTGCCTTAGGGAGGCTGGATATAGCCCATCCCACTACCACCTGGCTGTGTCTATACTGCCTTGTGGAGGCTGGGCGTGGCCCATCTCGCTACCACTTAGCCTACATGATGGACGCAGTGTAGCCCATGCAGCCATCCCATTACAGATACAAGCTCAGTCCTCTATTACAGCACAGCAGTTAGTGCAGGGAGGACATTACAAATTCACAGTAGGGTAGAAGGCAATTTTGGACAAAAGGCCAAGAGGAACGGCACTAACAAACCTCGGCGCTCCGATTAATGCCGGTGAGACAAGAATAATCTCTGATTAATGTGGATCTCTGCACCTCTGGTGCCCCCCACGCCCCCGGTGACTGCCCCTGCTCCCCGGCACTGTCAGTCAGACCTGGGTTCCAGAGGATTTATGGATGCCGTCAGAGTGGATGTATCTCTATTCAGCCTACAGCGCCAGAAGCAAATGACAGGAAGGAAGGGGAGAGAGAGTGAGAGAGAGAGAGATGTGTCACTCGCAAGAGAGGCAGCGCTGTGAAACGTCAGCTTAACAAGCTAATTTTTAAGAGTGGGCTGGGGGGGTGCATTTCCAGCTTCTTCTGGCTCTCGACTTGCGTGGTCGGGGGGGGGGGATGGTGCGAGGTGGCTCTGAGCCACACTGACAAATTAATCTCTCCCGAGCAGCCGGGTCCTCCATGCCGGCCTGCCCGTCTCACTGCTTGACAGCTGTGAGGGGCAGACAACGGCACCATCCGGGGGGTGGGACAGGGAAGGAGAAGGGGACGCCGACCTCACTCTGGGGAAGCAGGACCAACAGGTGCCCGCGTACCACATCCCACGCCCACCCCCACCCTCAGCTGTAGCTGTCTGGATGGAAGCAATCCTCTTCCTCCTCACTAGGATGGGGGACAGCAGATGTATGGGATTCTACCAGCAGGGGGCGACTTGATTGAGCTCCCTCTCTACACGTGACGGGCTGCTGGCCTCAGGAAAGCTTGAATCCAGTTCTCTACCCACATGCGACGGATGTCTGCACTGGAGAGGGCCTTCATCTACACCTCTACCCACACATAATTGCTGCCTGGACACGGAACAAGCCGCCACACCGGAGGTGGCCCCCGGCAACAAAATGACAGCAAGTCACACTGAATCAAACTGACGACTCAACCAATTTCAAATGACGGAAAACCATTACGAGTTACTGTCCATTCATGACAGACATTAGGTGGCTAGTCGGCTGCAGCACCTCCTATTGGTACTCTTACACCATTACTACCAATGACCACCCAACAGGGCCTAAAATCAATTTCAATTATGAGCATTGCTATGTAAACACAGATACATATGCCTCCCCAGCCTCTGGACCCACATGTTCATGAACTGGGCCTGGTGTTGGGGGAGAGGATGGATTCCAGCAAGCAAGGTCAGGGGTCATCACTTTGTGAAACTTTGAAGAACATTTTCATCAAAATACAATTTTAACCCCAGACATGCTATTTAAAAATGTACCTACATAGTTTATTTTTTGTTTCAATCAAAACATTTTCCCGCAGATACATTTGCCCATGTATGGACAGGTCGATGGCGCCTGAGTACAGTACCGAGTACTGAGTATCTCCCAGATACAAACTTATTACATGAGATTTCATGGTCAAACGTGCGGTCAGTGGGCAACAGCTGGGCCTCAGGTGGAGGCAGTGAGGAGCGAGCTGGGGAGAACAGGGAAAAGGTGGCGATTTGGGCGTGCACCGTGGGTTCACAGAGTGACTCTTTACTGGGTAAGTCTCTTCCTCTAGCTTAAACCTGCAGCTTCCCGGTTAATCACAGACCCAAATTAACTTAAAGCTTGGAGCCGGGAGCCGGGGTTGATTGAGGTGAGTGTGGCGTAGTAATCCCTGGCCGGGGTACAGCCCTGATGTCAGTGAATAAACTGCATTGGGTTAGTAAGGGAGCCTGAGAGAGGGGGAGGAACAGGGGGTTTAACACAGGAAGCTGGCTTACTTGCATTGTCAGATAAATCTGCTTACATGGGTTACTTTCTTTAAAGCTTAAGCCGGGTCTTTGGGGGGATATTTGAACCCCGGGGATAGATGCCCCGCCCCCGGGGTGACGGGGTTACCGGTCACCGGACCCGCTGAGTCTGCCGCAGCATATTCTCTGGTTCTGTTTAGACAAACTGCTTTTGGCAATAAAATAGGAGAGGCCCAAGGACACCCCCCCCCACCACTTTCACTCGCAGCAGACGGTCCATTAACAACTGGGCCTGCGGAATCTTCTGGCAAGGTCACCAGCTGCCGCCTCCCCTGTCCGATCGCCGCTGGAGCCCCGCAGGTCACGGCGGAACCAGACAGTCCTCTTTCTGAACGTCTAACGTATGCGAACAGACAACCTACTGAAACGGATACCGGACACGGTTCACCCTATCAAAGCTCCCAGCCAATCATAATGTCCGGCCTAGGGTTACGATCACAATATGGAATTCCAAGGAGTTAATCTGCATACATGACACCTGAGATTCGTGGGGGCGGATCTGTGCTGTCACAAGGACAGCGTGCTCCAGAAAGACCCTCTGCTCGCTTAACACGCATAGTGCATGTGACAGAATCCACCCTCAGCACATCGTGGAGCCGTAACCCGACACGGGAAAGTCACGCTGCGTCGCAGGCGGGCAGAGGGACCGAGACGCGGTCCCTCCCAGCAGGGTCTTCAATTAACGATGATTAAAGTCGCTTTCAGGCACTTGGAGAGAGCCGGCGATTATCTCTCTAAATGTGGCTCGATGTCGGGGGTTAATGCGTGCCTGTTCGTCACCAAAACGAAATAATCTTCACATCTGCCAGCATGTCAATTTCTAAAGAAGGGAAACAGCCCCCTGGCATGGCCCTCCTCTATCCGGCACCTTCTTGTGCTCTTTGACGTCATGGTAACAACACAGGGGGGGAACGAGGATTTCAAGCCTGTAACATGAGGGACTAACTAGTGTTGTCAATCACCAGGTTTAATTAAGTGACTGTGCTGGTTAAATCTGAGAACCATAATCCTGACCCCTAATATGTACCTTCTGACAGGCCATGGCCTTACCGTGCAGGTATATGTCTCTAAGAATGTTTGTCATGTCAGGTCACATTGGGTCGGGCCGAGCTGGGCCAATCACCCAGCTATGGATGACCCTTTGACCTCTCTGCATAATAAGAACTGAGCGCCAACTTTTGGGGCAGTCAGGTCTCCACCTTAGGGCTCAGTGGAATTAACCCCTGGGGGATATACAAACCTGCCACTCCACCGCCCCCACCCAAGTAAGTAGGGGGGGTCAGTGGGGAGTCAAAGGGCAGACAGGAAGGACGCCACCTGCATCTGACCAAGTGCAGCGTAACCAGAAGGTTGTTGGTTCCAGAAGCTGGCAAGCTTCTGTGACATGTGAGTGGTGTTGAGAGGCACACACACAGAACTGCACCAGTAAAGCAACAGCTTAATAATGGAGGACAGTTTAAGGTGGAATATGGAATATTTTTAGATTATATCACATGGAGCTGCTGCAATCAAGCACAACCACATACACCTGGATATTCCACTGGAGAAGCCCAGTTAAACCCAAGGCTATGACAGTGTGAACTGGTAAAATTCTGGAGCTCTCCGCACCACTTGTCAGAATTACATTTACATTTATATATTTAGCAGGCATGTTTGTCCAAACCTTGGGGTCAAACAGCAGCGTCAGCCAGCCAGCCTCAATGGGGATTTGATTACCAATGTGATTCAATCTCACAACCTTCCCAACAGCCAAGATCTCTAACCTACCTGAGCTACATGCTACCCCACAGAATTACAGTAGCAGGAAGCAGCACCAAGAACAGGTGCATGAATATAGCTATATGGGTTGGCATATAATTGGCTGTTTCCCAGAATCCCTCTTAGTAATCATTTCTTACTCATTTGAGTCCTGTTCTCAGCCAGCTGGAGTTCTTTTGAGGGCTCAATATGATCTACAAGATGGAGCTCGGGCATAAAAGCTAGACACTACTGCTAACGTTGAGTTTTGGCTATTAACTGTCACCCTGTGGCACCGGGGGCACAGAGGGTCTGGAAGGGCACCTGCGAGTTCCTGCCCTGTGCACCACCTCACAAGGGACAAAGACCACATTCGGCACAGGACCCCCAACTCCGGAGGATCTGTCCACATGATACCTGTGACATCGAGGTGCTCTCTGTGAGATACACCCCTCCGAGGCAGCACCTTTCTCCAGCGTCGGTCTCCAGTGACCAGTGAATGCCATTCCCTTTCCCATTGCAATACCCATTCCCAGGATGAATGAAACTGAACTGGAAATTTCGGGGGAAAAATCAGAAGACCACAAGAGCACACAAGATCGTTTGAGAAAGGAGTGTGTGAGCCTCACTTCTGTACTTAAGCTAAATAATTACTAGGCGGAGACGCTAATCAGCAGCCGGCTGATAGAAGCCTAATTAAACCATTTAATCATTAGCTAAAGTATTGATAGTAAATAACAGCTACCGCATAAAATGGAAATTAATTTATATTTAGGCATCAGTGCAACAAATCAAAACAAAAAAATCGTTAACACTGTTAAGTCTCATTAAACTAAGTTAAATCTCTCGTTAAGAAGTGTCCCCGAATGTTCTTCATAATGAGAAACCACACTCAGCCAATCAGTGCTTAAGTCGGAGAGCGCTGGCTGTCCTTCCTTGATGCAGGCTCGTCACCCGCGGCTACGGGAAGCGATGGCTGCACTTCGCCTAGCAGACGTGGACCAACGCTAAGCGCTAAAAGCAGGCAAACCCAATTTGAGCGCGGCAGGGGCAGGTCGGGATTCGATTTGGGATTCACAGAGAGCACAGGAGCGTGTGTCGCTCCAGTGCACAGTGAGGCTGACATTAGGTCTGCAGCCAGCACCCTTTGCTGGAAAGAATTGGGAGGAGGAGAGCGTGAGAGAAAGTCAAGGGCCTGGAGGGGCCCTGGGGGGCGGGGGGAGAGAGTGCGGTGGCAGTACTCAGCTCATGAGGACGATTGGAGACGTCGGATTGGGCGTGTTTTTTTGGGGACAAGCCAATGAAGACGAGCTAAAGAGTGACTTTTTTAAAGCCACACTAATGTGACGGCATGGTGTCCATGTGCGGCAGGCATCCGCAGGTGTAAACGTGTGGGAGAGACTGTACATGTAAGCATGCTTCTGTGCATGCATATGCATGTGTGTGTCCGCACATCAAAGCTGGCCCCGTGGCGCTGAGCCCCCAAGTGTCCATCCCCCCCCAGCAGGGTCACCTGTCAGCAGAGGGCGTGAGAGCGGGCAGGGCAGGAAACATGGCACCCTCTGGGGCAACGTCACATGGGCAGTGAGACGGCAAGCGAGACCGTGGACACCCCCATATGGCACGGCGTCCGAGCTGTATTCTTCATACCCCCCCCCCACACACAAAGCAAAAAGAGAGCCCACATACATACACAGAGCTTTGCAATTATATCTTTGCGAGGGCAATTCTGTGGACAAAACCCTAATCCCAACAATGACAACCTTAACCTTAACCTTAACCCTACCCTACTTACCTTAACCATAAGTAACCGAACAAAATATAAGTCTTTCATTTGTAGTTTTTTTGATTGCAGTCACAGATTTTTGTAAAGAGTTTCCTCTCATGGGGACGGAAAAAATAGTCTGCACAACGTGAAAATAACACATTTTTAACACATTGTGGGGAATCCAGCCAGAAGCCTGCCCTCCAGACCGCCTACGCTTAGCGACGAGTAAGAGCTCCTCAAAACCACCTCCATCCACGTTCCACATGCCCCGCCCCTGGCCGGCCCCCTGCTGGGCGAAGTCACCTTCAGACAGCTGGGCGCCTCCCTCGCGTCTAGCCTGCAATACATTCGCTACAGGCGCAAGGTGAGGAAGATGGAGGAGGATCAGAGTGCCGGAGGAGAGCTTAAAAGGTGGAGGGGGACAGCCTCTGAAAGCATAGCGGGCCCCCCAGGACACCGCGTGATCTCGACCCCCTTAAGCATCGAACACATTATGGGAAACGGCCCATTAAATGCATTTTAAAGAGTGATCAGGGTGCTGTAAAGCAAGATGTACGGCAGGCGGACAGGGACGCCGAAGGGCTGCAAACTGCGGTGGACAAGCACTCCGGGATGGAGCCGGGAACCTCATCAGCGATGCGGGGTTACACACAGAGGCAAGGCGGCGGGGGGCCTTTGTGTGAGAGGTCGGATGCAGGGGACCCCCCCCACACCCCCCCCACACCCCCCACACCTATATCTATTCTGCCCAGCCATACCTGACAACACCCCTCCCCCCACCTCCTGCTAGACGAAGCTGTGACAGACCACTGCACCTTGGGGCACTCTGCCTGCCATAGCTGGGAAAATCACCGGGTGGAAGGCTGAGGGAAGCATAAGCTTCAGCCCAATCCCACACTGGCATTACCAACAAACTCGTCTCTCCCACACTGGCATTACCAACAAACTCGTCTCTCCCACACTGGCATTACCAACAAACTCGTCTCTCCCACACTGGCATTACCAACAAACTCGTCTCTCCCACACTGGCATTACCAACAAACTCGTCTCTCCCACACTGGCATTACCAACAAACTCGTCTCTCCCACACTGGTAATACCAACAAACTCGTCTCTCCCACACTGGTAATACCAACAAACTCGTCTCTTCCACACTGGCATTATCAACAAACTCGTCTCTCCCACACTGGCAATACAAACAAACTCGTCTCTCCCTCACTGGCATTACCAACAAACTCGTCTCTTCCACACTGGCATTATCAACAAACTCGTCTCTCCCACACTGGCAATACAAACAAACTCGTCTCTCCCTCACTGCCAACAAACTCGTCTCTCCCACACTGGCATTACCAACAAACTCGTCTCTCCCACACTGGTAATACCAACAAACTCGTCTCTCCCACACTGGCATTACCAACAAACTCGTCTCTCCCACACTGGTAATACCAACAAACTTCCACCCACAGTCCAAAAACAAGCCGAGGTTAATTGGAATTGCAAAACCCATAGGTGTGAGTGTCTGAGTGAATGGTGTGTGAGTGCGCCCTGCACTGGGTTGGTGCCCTATCCTGGGTCGTTCCCTGTCTTACACTCGTAGCCTCCGGGATAGGCTACGGACCCCCCACGACCCAGAAAAGGACAGATAATGGATGGGTAATCTCTCCCACACTGATAAAACCAGAAAACTAGTCGTTCCCACACTGATTATACCAGCACACTAGTCTCTGTTGCACTGATAATACCAACAAACCACCCTCTTCTGTACTGGTACTACCAGTCTGTGCCACACCTAGCAGCATCGCCAAGGCTATAACTGGTACCAGTTTATTACCAGTTCATTGTCTATTTACTAAGAGAAGCTAAACTGCTTAATTGCCCCGTCCTCCCCGAGTTTGGGGAATTTTGTACCGCATTATATACAAAATATATTCCATAATTTCACTTGTAAATAAGCTGGCTGCTGTGCAAATGAAGATGAATGCTGAAAGGCATTAATTCCCAATTTGTATCATAAATCAAGGTTAAAGACAATTTCCACGGGCCTGGGGCTCATGAGTGTTCCTCGGTGTTGCGGAGTTCCATGGGACGTCCTCTGCCCCCTGACTGCCATGAGCCGATATAGAGGTAGCCCTTCATGCACTACACATGCACACTGGTGTACGTACACACACACACACACACACACACACACACACACACAATTGACAACATTAACATAGCATCAGCTTAGTAAATAAATTGTGGATAATTGGCCCCAACCAGAAAGAACAACAAAAACGCCTTTGGCGGCTCTCCGATACATCCTTCCTGTGTACTCGCTCCATATCTTCCTCTCTGTGAAAATGATTGGATGAGAAGAGTTTGCGGCAGGTGGTACTGAGGTTAGCATAGGTAACTATTTAACCTCGATTCCTTCTTCCTTTAGGCCAATGCATCACAGGAGCACCTCTGTGGTGTTACCTACAATCCCGTTCTCAAAATATAAGCGCCAGGGCAACAGAGAAGAGAAAAAAATTGCAACAACTACAACAATAATAATAATGATAATAATAATATTATAAACACATAAAAATAATAATAATAATAATGACCCTCCTTGGATTGCCACCGTATCGTGGTGGAGGCGTGCATGCCTCAGTGACCCTGTGGGGGGGGCCATATTGTCGGGGGCAATAGCCCCCGTTAGGGTCTCCCAAGGCAAAAAGGTCCCAGGGGAGGGACCGGACAAAGAGCAATCCAACAAGACCCCAAAAGGACAGAGAAGTCTGTCAAGGTCTCGTTTCCCTCACACAGGCGAGGGTCACCGGGGCCCCACCCTGGAGCCAGGCCTGGGGGAGGGGCCCACTGGCGAGCGCCTGGTGGCCCGGCCTTGGCACGTGGGGCCCGACCGGGCCCAGCCCGAAAGTGGGAAGTGGGACTGTCCCCAGGTGGCATCCCCCCTGAGGAGCTGGTAGAGGTAGCTGGGGAGAGGGAGGTCTGGGTATCTCTCCTGAAGCTGCTACCCCCCGCGACCCAAACCCTGGACAAGCCGAAGGTAATGAATGGATGGATGGATGGAAAATAATAATATGTGTATATTATATATATATATATAGATGTGTGTGTGTAAAGAATGTAAAACATACCTATATTATTTGTTTTTATTTAGCGTCATCCCCAAAAACAGGTAACATCAAACTGCTTAGCAAGAATTTTAACAAAGGACTTGGGAAAAGACTGAAGGCAGCATCAAAAGTACATCTAACATCAAGTGACACCATTCAGTTTTGAAATCCCGTAACAAGGAAGGATAGAAAACAGCAAATGTCAGACGAGAGGACAGAGAAAACCTAACAGCAGTTAGATGAGGACACACCTCTGGGGTCCGAGGCCAGCTGGCCGTCCACCCCGCCTTGGGAATGCTAACATTACAGAGGCGGAAAGAGATGCTACAACTATTACAAGAGCTGTGGTTGGCTCAGCAAATTAAAGATCTCCCAAAAAGCCCGTTTAAGGAGCCTGAACACTGCCCAGGAGACCACAGGCCTCCTTACAATCCCACAGTCTTACTGGTTTAACGTGCATGTTTGCAGAAGCTCTCGGCACAGTATGTGATTGCAATTAGCAGCCTTCAGCTTGCTGGAGGAAATTCACACGATTGACACTGGCAGGCAGAAAGAGCCAAAGCAGACTGACACATAGCACATCACTGTCCACCCACTACTGAACTACTACAAGAAGTGCAGGCTGGAGAGGACTATACAGAGTGCATGGGGAGCGGAGAGAGAGAGTACAAGATAAACACAAGGGCACAATACAATATTACAGGGCAAGACGACATACAGTGAAGTAGAGAAGAGCAGTAGCAGTACAGGTTTGAATGAATACACTATTATAACAGATATTGTATTCCAGCAGCAGAAGTGTGCATCCTGAAATGTAAAGGGCGTTAATATCTCCAATTCCAGAAACCTGGTTCCGGATTTTACCACTGGAGTAGCATGCAAGACCATTACAGCCCTGCATATAACTCTGACCAAATTTTTACTTTTAAACCAAACATCTACTGGTCTACTTTTCTTTCAAACTTCCTTACAGGTCCATAAATGTCCCACCAGGATGTCCTGTGCGAGGTCAAATGCTGAAGGCGGGGCAATATCACAGTGCCATTTTATTTTTTCAACAAGGCTGCACATCGATGATTTATACGCCAGTGGATAAATTTAGCACGTAGCGCTTTGCAGCAGATGAGAAACGTCGTGGCCAGCAGCTATGCTTCGTTCGGTAAAAACTCTGGCTGCCCCCTCAACTCTTCCTCCCAGGAGATGCTGATGAGGAGAGCGAAACAGGACGGCCCAGACTCAGAGCACACCAAGGAGGTTGGGGGTGGGGAGATTGCATTCCTCCTTGTTCCGGTGATGGGTGGATGGCTGGGCGCCAAGCCCAGATCTCGAGGGCAGGAAGAGATCTCCGGCAAACAAGAGAAAACCGTTTCCTGCCCGAGAGCATGTTCATTACAGGCAGCCGAGCAGGGTGAGAGCAATAAAAACTTGCTTCATTTATGGCAATGTAACGGCATGAACTATTTGGTAAACGAAGCCACTTAGTTACCAAGGGCGGTGATGGTAGATAACACCCCCCAGCCCTGACTCATGCAAATTCTAAGCCTGGATCCTCAAATACATAGACACCTGTAGGATGTTTTAAGTTGGGGTGCTCCAGGGGCCAATTGGTTTTCAGCTGACCATTCCCCCCGGCCCCGCCCATATGTACGTCCCTTCTCAGCTGTCCTCCAGAGAACGAGATATTTGACAAAGCAGTTAAAGACCACTGGGACGGAGGTCCACTGGCTGGTATCTTCAGTATGAGGACAGTTCTGTGAACAGTCCCATTGCTACACAGCACCTGTGAGACAGCCCATCCTGACGGCCTTTGCTGGTTGGTGCCAGTGAGTCACGTGACTCAACACCACATGGCCATATCAGACACTGGTGAGGGAACACTAAAGAAACCAGAACCCAGAGATTTTGATGCACTAGTCATGGACTCGGTGAACCTCTAGAAGCACAAGTGACACAACAAGGAGATCCATAGCACCAAGAGGGGACAAATCCGAGATAGAATTTGGATGGACGGCGGAGTAGCTGCAGTCCACCAGACCCTCTGAAGCACCCACCCCAAAACAGAGCTATTATCAGATGCAGGGGGGGGCATGCCACAGCATGCAAGCGAGTAGCTTAACCGCCCCAACCCCACTGAGGTCATCAAGCCAACGTGCAAAGTTGTGGCTTGCAGCTGCTATGATACATGATGATTGGCGAGGGGCAGCCTGGGGGGACTGGAACCAATACCCTCCAGCCCATTAATATCACAAGACGGTATAGGTATAGAGAAAGCCTCACCCCACTCAGAATCTCCTGCAGCGGGTGGTACACCTCCCCCGAAGACCCCAAAGACATGCTTTGTCCTATAGCTCACCCTTGAAGCGCTGGAGCTTTCCAAAGGAGCTCCTGCCTCCCCCTCGATTACAGGCCTCAAGCCACCCCCCAACCCCCCCCCCCCCCCCCTCCTGCCCCAGGCCTTTCTTTGATACTCCTAATCGTTCCGTGCCATTAGCCTGGCATACGGTGGGCTGCTGGCACAGGTCATTACAGCTGTCCCCGCCCCGAATAGTATTCACTCCATAATGCCCGGTCTTTCTAAACCCATTAAGTATTGGGGTGGTGGGGGGGGGGGTCATTCAACAGGGATGATACAGATTAGAGAAACCCATGGTTGGGCACATGGAGAACATCCAAACACAGAGCTGCGCCAGCGTCGTGAAAGTTAACACCCCATTTGCCCTTTTCATACTTGAGGGGTAAATGGAATCCCACTGCCCAAACGTCGTCCCTACCCTCCTTGCTGGTTCACCACCAGGAAAAAAAAAAAAACGAGAAGAGATGCAGCCACGTTGGTGGTGTGACGTTCCGCAGACAGAAGCTGTCCTGCTCATTCCAATGCTGTGAAATGGGGAAGACGCCAAAACGAGCCCCAATCGGGATTTGAGAAGCCGCCCGGCTCAAGCCATTACCTCAGGCTCTGCAGTCAGTCGTCACAAGATCTTTGTGGTCTGAGCATATGACTGAAATGCAAAACACACAACAGGCTGATGTCACACTAATCTGGGCCACACACGGGACGCTCCGCTCTCGGATCACACGTGGTAAACAATGATACATATGGATCCGTCGAGCATCAGGATCGTGTCGGTACAGAACTGGAGAATGAAGGAACCGCCACAAGCCAATCAAACCTGTCAATTGGGAGGGATGCTGGGATTTTAGATAGATAGACTTTACAGAGTGAGGGGGGGGCTAGGGACCCCAATGTGCTAGGGTATCCAAGTCCCTCCAATCCAATGCAGTGACCACGGTGTCCAAGAGGCCCAAAGTCCAGGAGAGCTTAGTCAGCAGAAATCAGTGACAGTGAAATTATCCGTACAGACAGATCTACCCCCACCCTGAGACACCGAAAACCAACCAACAGGAGATCCCTCTATCAACCAACACATTACCCCGACGAGCGTATTTCCAAACGGATCTCTTGCAGTCGAAACACACTCATCTGCATTTTCGCTCTCTTCAGATGCAGCGACTGTTTTTCCCCCCGATTGCGCAAAACAATGCAACCAAACGGTTACAATTCAATCTGAATGTGCCAACCGCAGTTCTGCGAGCGAGAGGCAGATAAACAATGATGATGCGCTATTCTGCTGATGCTCCCGTACCACAAGCGGGATAATCCAATGAGCCGGGCCCACTTAGCTTCCACTAGGCCATAATTAAAATCACTCTCTGCCCAATTTGTCGCGAATAAAGACATTGCTGAAATCAACAGAAGCATTTCCCTTTTTTTTTTTTTTCTTTTTTGTTTCGACCGACAAATGAATTGCAGTGATAGAAAATGCGGGGGCCTGCATCATGGAAGCGGGGGAAACATTGTTCACGGGGGCCTCTGGAGTTAATCACGCTGCATGGAAGGAGGTTCTGCTCAAGTGACGGCAGTGTGGCTACTGACAAACCACGGCGAGTAGAGCTGAACGATTTGAGGAAAATATTTAATCATATAATAATATTTGGTTCGTGACAGATTTAAAACATGTTACTACATGAGATGCCGTCAGGATATTTACTGGTCTATATTCTAATGCGAGGATGAGAACTTAAAGGTATGAATTGCTTCCAATATGTATTTGTTACTTTTTTAAGTAGCAGACAACAATCAAACATAAAACAATTATCACAAAAGCTGTAATGGTTGCGTTAAATTAAGTAATAATGATAAAAAATAAAGCAATTCCAGTTCAAAGGAAAATAACAGCGATCTTGCAGCTAACGCTACTTGGACCCCTAATAACACTAGAGCCACCGTTTCCCAAGCCAATGAACTTCAAACTCCTTTAACCGCCAAGAAAGTCGTACTTTACTGTATGCAGCCTCTTTGTTTGCGCTAATGTGCTATTATTGTTAATAACAGCGGCGAAATCTAACACGCAACCAAAAGCCATAATGTTCCTAATAGACTGGCTGCTCTATCCTGAAATCGTATAGCTGAAAAGTTTTCAAATTCTGACCATGAAATAAGTGATACAAGAAATATTTTTTCGCACTGCAAATGTAACCTTTTCCTTGGGATTCACGTGTTTGCTGCTTGCGGGCAAATCCGCAGTCACCTTGGGCCACATCTGATTTGAGAAAATGACTGTCACACAAAGAGCACGGCAAGAACTTGCGAAACTATCCCCACGAGTTTTAAGACTTGGGTCAGACGCAGGGACGGATTACGGACCGGGCCAGCGGGGCCGCTGCCCAGGGGCCCTTGGGGTGCAGGGGGCCCGTGGGGCCCCTAGCCCAAAACAATTTGCAACGCTTATCAACAATGTATTTTCGTTTGTCTATTTTAGAGGGCCTACATTCTTTGATCCTCTGCCTACAAGGGCCCCTGACCCTATAGGGAGGGCGTTTGGCTGCCAAGGGCCCTTGAATTGTGGTGGTTGTGGTGGTGGTGGTGGGGGTGGGGGTACCCACACAACCCATAATCCGTCCCTGGTCAGACGTGCTGTATAATGTACATGTAAAATTGCAGCCTTTGCCATTTGCTTATAGTGCTGCGTTTCAAACAGCGGTTAAAATTCGAAATTGATAAATATTTCAACCCTAATGGTGAGCATCCATGGAAAAAACCACATAACTTGAGGCTAATGCACACATGGAACCTTCCAGCATGTTAACATTCTGGAGCATCTGAACCTTTGCGTGCACCGCTGTGAGAATTTACATCAAAAGATGTTGGCATGGGTGATGTTTTCCAAAGGCAACTTAATTCTCATCTGCTTCACAGCTGCATACATCACCAGAACGGCTCCAGGTGAGCTGCTCACTCGAAGGTGCTACAGAAGAAGCGCGAGGTTTGTCTGCGCAGAGCTTTAGCTGCTACGCCACCTGCTGGGTGTATAGGGAGGCAGATGCACACATACTTGCGGATTCTTATCACCGAGTATCACTACGGACAGAAGCTGTCTTACCGAAGACAACAGCCTGGAATGAGGTCAGCAAGGCGAGATGGGGGGGGGGGGGAGGTGGTGGTTTTTGGGCGTTCCTCTCAGCCCTGAAAGTGGATTTGCCCTTCGTTACCCCCCTCGGCACACCCAGAACCTGCCTGGCATCCGGTTCATTAACGACCGCTCCTTAGGGTGTGTCTGGAACCAGGCACAGGGTGGCAAAATCAGCACCTCTATAAAACACTGCCCCCCCACCCCCCATTACTACCGTGTCCCTTCCAGACACATCCCACAATGCCCCACATGCTGAACATGCTTCTGTGGATGAAGACTTTTATGCTGCCCCACCCCCCACATCAGACCATGCTACACGACTCCATAATCACATGACCCCGGCATGGCTTTGAACCAAAAGCAAGGGGGACAGGTGGCCCCCACAGCGGGGAGGTGTGAGACGGACCTACCTCGGACAATTCGCACCTCCGTGGGGAAGGTGGGGGGGGAGCATCCCTTTTCCCCACTGCCCCATTGCCCCGCCCACAATCTGGAAGGTTCAACTGAATATCCTGGGCCATATGCCATAAGATGATGGACTATGATTTAATCAACCAGAAAAATTGAATCTCAGAAAAATAAAGAATAAATTAGAAAAAGACTAAACAACTAAAATATTTTAAAATATACAGAGAAGATGATAGAAACTGGCATTAAGAATAGCCCCCTAAGATGAGAGAGGGGCTATGGACAGCACATGACCCAGACTGTGAGGCAGGACTAGTGGGAGGAGTTATGGGCGGGGCATGCCGCAACACGTCTTTCACACAAATTAGTAAAATAATAGTGTCCCCAACCCCATGTCAAATTAAATTGGGCTCAGCTCCACCGTCCCAAGATCTCAATCAATGGGCACAACAAAGCCGGTGTGAAAGACCTGTTTGAGTCTCCACGGTTAATGACACCCATGACTGGACGACCGCAAGCAACACAGTCACTGTACGGAGTCTAAAAAGGGGGCAAGGGGTTACAGGCATGAACACTTTGGTGTTTCCTTTCTTTAGAAAGACGACGGAGATGGAGACGGTTATCTAAACGAGACCGAATCCAGCACGAGACTCAGCTCTCTAAAGCCGGATACACAGCAAGCCAAAAATAAGAAGCAACTGCCAACTGAGACCGATGAACAGTTGCTGGAATGCACCGGCAGGACCAGAGGTGACTGCTGTCACACAGCCCAATCAGAGAGCTCTGTTTCACTGACCTAACTCCGCTGCCGATTCACCCACGGTGACCAACAATGCCTGAAGCTGCCGCACACACAGGCATGATGGGCGGGCAACCAACTCTCACCCCAACAGCTTCTGGAGGCCAAAAATGGGCTTGGTGGGTTGCAGGCTTCACACCAAAGGGTCCCGATGAATCCATATGCCCCTGACAGGCTGCTTCCTCAATCACCATCTTCACACGTTTTTCCCGAAACCGGCTCATGCACAGAACCACTTGGTGGACCATGATCCTTCTCGTTGACACTGGATTCCGGGTCGATCCGGTCTTTGTAACCACATCATTTTGACTGAGCCAGAAATGCTTATTATTCAGCTCAAAACACAAATTTAGCACAAACGAAAAATAAAATGGACACATATGATTAATTTCATCAGCAATGTTCTGGTTTAAACCACCCAGTTTAATCTCACTCCTCGCCAGTTACCTTTTTGGTTCCCGTGGGAAGCAGAGCCTGGCTGAGGTAAATCTCACCTGCTGCAGGTTTCAAAAACCGTACCCCCTCCCAACACCTCGCCCCCCCATCACATCAGTGAACTCCAGCACCATTCACAGAAAAACAATTTAAAAAATAATTAGTCAGAATTTAATTAATCTGAAATATGCAGGTTTACCCCCTGGGACTGAAGATGGCACAAATACCTTGATTAAATAAAATGGCAGAAAAAATGTACTAAAGTCCATGAATATTCATGGGCCTGGGGGGGACGCCGCATCATGGGACCGCTTGTGAATTCTTCAGGACGCCTGACTGAGTGACAGAGTGCCGAAGCACCTCTGTAACGTTCCTGTGATGCTGCAGTCCCACATTTCCACAGAACATAACACTGGGTTCCACTACTTTCTGGCAATGGCTGGAACTGCAGCAGTAAGTCCTCACTCAAATATTTGTGCTAACACAAAGTTTAATTTAGAAATCTGAATAATTCCCCCAACAATTTAATATTTTTTCAGATTCATATCTGCCTGGTTATGAACCGCACTGTGTAAAAAGGTGACACCCCACTAATGACTATTTTTTTTTTTATCGATTATTGACTATTTTACAGATTAATCATTTAGACTGATCGACCAATTTTCCACCATTTCATTTAAATAAATTTTATTTTGACAACAAACTGCACGTCACTGCAAGGGCCGTGGTAACGGACGCCGGCTTTTTGGCACTGTACAGATGCCACATGCTACCGTTTCGTTATACCACTGGAGCGATAAGCACTGAAGTCGCAGTGAAGAAAGGATCGGCGCAGCAGCTTTAGGGACAGGCGGATCTGAATCGGCTCCTTCACGCAGTCGAGCGTCTCTGCCATCAGCAGGACCTGCGCTTGTACCCTAAAGACCACAGAGCCCCCCCCCCAGCCAACATGCCAGAATCCCGCCTAGCATAAAAACAAGGGTGTTCCCCTCCAGCCTCTGGCCCCCCATCCCATCCAAGAAAACTCCTCCTCATACGATCCACCCTCACACGGTTAAGTGACACAGTCGTTACCCCCTCTGAACAGCTGTGAGGGATGGCAGCACCCAGGTAAGGCTCTGGGAGCATCGTCACAGCCTCTCAGCCGCACTGCTGCCGGTCTCTCCATCTCTATCTTTTTTTTCGCCATTTTCCATTTCCACCCCTGCTTATTTTTCTTTCAGGAGAGGGATTAAACTGCTGATTCAGAGTTCGGTGAAAGCACAGGCAGGCAGGCGGGTGCCAACGAAATAGTGCTCTCATAGGAGTGTGTTGGGGGCATTTAAGAGATGCCGGGCATGGGGCCCAGGGCATCGACCCGAGGTACAGAGGGGCGCGGTCCACGGAGAGCACAGCCCAGATGGGCACAGACCCCCCCTGTCCATTCCACGCCCAGAGCCAGCAGAAACTGACTTACATAAACAATAATCGCTGTGAACACGGGTGCCTTACATTGTTTGTTAGTGGTGACCCTCCAGGGGTGTGGCACAGATGTTTCAGCACTACACCTTCATCGGTGTGATTTAAAGAATAATTTTATTGCTTAAATAAAAAAGAATAAGCCACCCAAGGTCAGACCCGATTATTGATTATGTGATTGTGTTGCATGGGCGACAAACCTACGGCATGAATCATCTGAGAAGGAAGAGTTCAGTATTTTAAAAAGACTTATTATAGATTAAAAAATTAAAAAAGGTGCCTGAAGGACTGAGATAACATGTGGATCCAGGGAAGGGAGCAAGTGTGTGTGTGTGTGTGTGTGTGTGTGTGTGTGTGTGTGTGTGTGTGTGTGGTCCAGGTATACCCTATGTTGTGGGGAGCAAAAACTGGTTATTTTGAAGTTGTGGTCACCATTTTTTCAGTCACCATAAGGATAACTTCAACTGCATAAAAATTGTGACGGCAATCAAAAAACTAAAAATGCCGCAAGTCGTGCTTGTGTGTGCGTGTGTGTGTGTGCTGCAGTACCCTCGAGCAAGTCTCCGGCAACATATCCAGCTGAACAAATGAGTGAACAAACCTGCTTTGGACAAAAGCAGGAGGAAAAGCCAGTAACCGTAAATGTAAATTCTTGTGGGCAAGTGTGTGTCGTCTTCCTGCACAAACGAGCAAACTAGTGAAACTGCTCGAAATGGAACGGACCGGTACAGAAAACGCAGCCAGCACAGCGTCCAGCTCACGCTGGAGACGAGCCGGATTTCGCCTTTGCCGTGTCCTTTCCAACTTCCTGCTTAGTGCCCAGAGAGGCAGCTGACCTCTGGCCCGCGCGGCAGCTCCCCTTCGCAGGGACGACAGCATGCGGCTCAGTGCTGCTTATATCGTCGTGAATATATTGTTATATAGTCTCTGAGTGGCAGTGACAGGCTGCCCAGCTGGCTTATTCAGCCGCAGAGCTGAGGATTCTTTATCTTTTCAAAACATTCCTCATTTTCCCCTCGCCGTCTGGAATGACAGTCTATCCCAATTCTTACTTGCGAGCATCCGCACCGGCACGAAGACAATGACAAAGAGGTGACGGGCAGCACACGGCGACCATCTCAGTAAGGTTCGAGGACGAGGAGAAGCGGAGATAAGGAGCAAATGGCATCAGCCCCAAACGAGCAACAAAACCACAGCTGACAGTGTAAAATGGGGAGACCCCATAGGGGGGTTTCGGAAGATGCCGGCCGCCAGCCAGGGCGGTGAGCGAGACGCCACGGCCTGGTCACCGAACATGTGCCGCCGTGTCCTTCCAGCTTCCTGAGAAACGACGTGTCATTAAACACACGGGTCTGGTGGGGTCACACGTGCTGCCGTCCCGTCCTGCAGGAGGAGCAGGAGGACCAAACTCCTCGTCTCCCTTCGCCGAACGCCACCCAAAGTGCGAGGCGGCTGGAAGGAGAGTGGGGTGGGTTCTCCCGTATGGAAACACGGCAAAACGGCATGAGGATGATGAGGAAGAAGCATACTGGTTCACGGGATGACGGCCAGGCAGGAGGACAGCCAGCTAATGACAGAGATCACTGCTGGCAGAGAATGAGGGGAACGGTACTAATTAGCAGAACGTCCGAGTTTTCATCTTAATTTATCAAGCTGGGGGACAGACATCTGCTATTCATTAGCCGGCACACGAGGCCCTTCTCACAGTAACAAGTTACACTCTCACACGCCTAATTAAGGCTTAAACTTGGGTAGGTGAGGACCCCACGGAAGGTGTGTATGCAGACACTGCCTTTCTCTCAAGATATTTCATCAAATTTAGCACATTTTACATGTTCGGAAGAAACACCTGGGCAAGATATCAGGAGACAGGAGAGATCGAGGACGGATGACTTTAGGATTCTTTTTTTTCCAGTTGGGGGGGCGGGCATAAGAGGGGCCATACTTCATACAGAGGAACCAACCTTATCATTAGCCAATGATATGTTTTGAGTCAGTGAGTGACAGGGGAAGAAACCAATCACCTACCTTCAATGACCCTGTGGCCCCAACCCAGCACACACCCCTGAGTGCGGGTACTAAACACGGGAAAGTGAGATGATGGTGCCTGGGGTTCATGATAATGACCGGCTGAATGTAACGTGACGAATGGCGAGTCCGGGCCTCAACGCGCCGACGTATAGACCATGTTCCACAAACAAAGGCTTGGGCTACTGCTGAGGGGCGGGGATGCATCGCATGCCAAACCTGCTGTGGTGGGTGGGGGTCTTCTCCAGACCTCACTCAGCAGGACCTACTCAAGCACCAGCTGCTGTTATCTGTCCACACAGCCAGGGAAACACAACATGGGGCGTGCAGGAGAGAAAGAGAGGAGCAGGGGAGGACACCACTATTAACGAGACTCAGAGGAGGAAGGGGGGGGCTGGGCGGCCCATTTTCCATAGTGTGGGGGTCGTCACAAACCTCGGAGAGCTATACAAAAGGCACACACACACACACACACACACACACACACACACACACACGCACACACACACGCTCCCAGCGTCATCTAGTGGAATCCAACTGGGTGGTCTCCGCAAATCTGACTCCAATGAAACGCTATGAGATTTTAAATGTGCGAATGATGAAATGCATATCCCCCCCCCCCCCCCCATTTTGTTCCACATCCCACCAGAGCCTGGAGACGTCATCCAGTCAGCTGAATGCGAGATGACAACTGACACAGACCACGGGGCTGCAGACAGGGTCGGGGGGCAGTTGGTTATGCCTGAGGAAAGGCCAGGATCTCTACCCGGATTTTCCTGGTCCAAGAACTGGCCCAAACTCACGGATCTCCGGCATCATAGTAAAATGAAATGTAAATAAAACCTCACAAATTTCCCTGAGGGTAAACAGGCGACAGGCGCGCAACTCGTGATGAAAAATGCCCAGATGATCAGTTTCATGTGAGGGGGGTCATAAGGGGCACATTAAGAGGGTCAGAGGCCTCTGGGCTTCTGCTTGGGTAAGCCCATGCATTAGTGCGCCCCTGTGCGTCAGGCTCTGTTGCTCGCTGCGGGGGGGGCACTACATTTTTAAAACCTGATGTGTCCACGATCATGATCATCCCAAGTATTCCAAGAGAGTCATGAACGAACATGAACGGCACGCACACGTTTCCATAGCGACGCATGCGTGGTCCCACATCCGCGGCCTGGCGAGTGATTAATGGCAAAGCGGGTCCACTGAAGGCAGGAGCTGCCAGTTAACTGGATTGCTTAATTAATCTGCAGACAGGCAGCAGGTTCGGCCAATGGGACAATGTAAACAAAGAAAAGCAACAGCAGTGTGTCAGTCAGAAAACAATGTGCTGGATGTGGGAGGGGCTGCCCCCGGATCCAGCTCGTTATAGATCCAGCTCTATCGTTACTTTATTATCTTTATTATCTTTATTACCCCCCCATGCCATTAGATTTTTTTGGGGCTTGGTATTCTCTAATCCCAACACAAACGATTACGTTACTCCTATCAGCGGACATTGTCCTCAAAATAAGCAAGAAGAGGAAGTTACGCACAGGCGGCCCCTCCCCCCCCCAGGTCCCGTACGCCACTTTAGAGCCGGAAATGGCCGGGCTGGTGAGGTCACCAGGGGCTTTGGTGAGCCGGCATGTTTGCCAACACAAGTTTGCGGATCACGCCGAGGAGACATAAGCGAGGTGAGGAAAAGCTCGTCATTAATAAGCCGGGCACAGAAACCCTCGACATCCCACAAAGCGGACGCAGCCCAGAGCGTAACGAGCTGAACGTCCTGCAGAAGCTCTCTGCTCAGACCTGTCGCCGGGCCCCCGCGGCTCCAGCCCGCACCCGTTCGCAAACATCGCAGGAGTCGGGCCCTTATTGCATCAAGGTGCAGGCCGTTCCTGACGCCTTTAGCGAGGAAACCTGGTGTGAGCCAGGAACCACTCCCCTCCTACATTATTGAATCCACAAATCTTCAACCAGTGCTGGATGCAGTCAGCGCTGACACACCAAATTCTGTCCGGGCCCCTGAAGGAACTCAACCTGGGGGCCGGAGACGAATTAAAAAGCCAGAACAATCAGATGAGTGACGGATCTCTGGTTGCCCAAACTCCGCCCCCCCCCCCCCCCCACCACCCCTCTGCTTGGAGCAGATTCCTGAAGCCTGTTAATATAAACAAACAAAAAGAAATTGGCAGGCCACTCAGCAGAGACTTGCTGGTGCAGAGCACGAGCAGCAGGGGCAGATGCAGGACCTGGAACCGTCCTGTTTGGACCTGGAACATCTGCCACGGCTCTGTTGGACCCGCTCCGTATGTACGTGGCTTTGGCTCCAGCATGGGTGGGAAACAGAGCTGAACCAAGGTCTCGCCAACACGAAACGGCGCAACCGTGACCGCGAAATGCTGCTGTTCCAAGACGGGCGTGTTTCTGTAACGCGGCACACCCCCGTCTGACCACAAAAGCTGGAAACGAGTGTCATCGCCGTCTTCCTGCTCTGTGGTGAGATCACACAGATTATCATCCGCGTAACCGTAACCAGAACCATAACCAGTACCATACCGAGAACCAGGCCATGGTCCCACTCATGGTACCACTCCCACCCCTTCAACCCCGTCCACATGCCATGTGACAACATAGTGGAATTGCAGTCACTTAAGCACACAGAGTAACTGTGGTACCAGCTGAAGGTCAATCTGCTCCCCCCAAGGGCAAATGACAGCACAGCCCCCTGTCATAGGCACACGGCAGTAAACAGCGATGGGTTGGGGGGCTTTCAGACCGCCCATCTCACACACACCAGCTCTAATCCTCTTCTAATTGGCTATCACTGTCAACATCTCCAATCCACACGTGCCGGCGCAGCCCAAATTAATCCAGGCGGCCGCTGTCTAATTGGCTTAATTAACATTCATCTGCGGTGTGGCCGCACACCCAATCAGACAAGCTAATCAGCAGCGCTCTTCCAGGCGGGTGTCAAAATAGATAAACGTCTCCGGGAATGTGCCGGCGGGGGGGGGGGGGAGGGGGTAGGGGGTTCAGGGGGGCAGCTGGTGAAGCCATTGCTCTGTCTTTTCTGACAAGAGTGCGGCTGCGTGGGTCCTGCCGGCAACACGCTAATAGATTTTAAAGAGCCGCATTATTTAACGAGTCGCAGGTACGAGCACCTGGGCTGGCAGCGGCGCAGCGAGATCGACGGCACTCTGCGTACGCCGGCTTATCCCCATGGGGAGGTGCAATCAGGTAGCGGGAAGGATCGGTTTAGGGGACCAGTCCTTTCAGCACTGCTTTAGTTCCACACTATATTCTCACCTCTGGTGTGTTGGATGTGGCTCAAAAGAGGGGAGGGGGATGCTGGTGGGCGCCTGGTGTCTGATTCTCTGCTCCCAGCGGCGCCCAGAGACGGCAGCCCCCACCACTGCGATACTAACCCAGGGTCACAGATACGGATCACCGTGGTCCTGCGTGCTCAGGTTCATGCGGCCTTTCAGGTGACAAAATGTTATATAGTCACATATAAATTATAGGTGGTGTATGACTGGTTACGAACTCCCTGCTCCCACTGGGTCAGCTGCTTGTCAATCACGCTCATCTCTGAAGACCCGCCCACATCAGAAGATGCTGACGCCCCGGTTCCCAAAAAGGCCAGTAATGTCAGGATGATGTGGAACGGGGCTTAGGGAGGAGAGAGGCTCTCTGCTCCTGACAGCTTGTGCCTTCGGGACCGAGCGTATTCCCCCAACTGCCACCCCCCACCCCCCCCCCCCCGGCACGTTGAGACTGCCGGTCGACCTCACCGGGGCTTGACAGCTCCACCGAGGAGGACGTCAGAGGGTTAACGACTCTTCCACGAGCTCCCGAGTCTCATTCTGTCTTCCGCGCGACTCCGGGAGATCAGACCCCCAGCTCCCGATTGACACTAATTGGAAGATGGCTCACGGATCAGGCAGCAATGGTCGTTTAGGAACAACGGCACGATCCGAAAGGCAGAGGACCCCATGGGAAGCCGTGCGTATCCGCTCTGTGGCAGGAAGGACATCCTGACCTGCATTGGTAACCTCGGGGGGCGGCATGGCTGGACGCAGGTCTCCCCGCTGCTCTGCCGTAATCGACGGCTCCATGCCGCCTCCGCTGGGTTACAGGATAACGAGCTGGCGATTTACCACAGACCACCTCGCCGTTTGCACTCTCTATCGCCTGGGGATTCAGACGCAGCTGTCGGCTATCAGGCTCATTCGCATCTACGCTCCTCCAAAGTGATTCAGCGAAGTATTCAGATTTCATAATACTGATGATTTTTTAAACTAAACATATTTGACAGTTTGTAAAAGGCTCTAGAACATTACATTCCACTGAAAGGCCTGGCCTGGCTCATGTCCACAGCTCCCCAAACCTTTCTGCAGAACAACGTTCCTGGAAAACTACTTAGTCACAGGTACAAGAGGAGAGCCAACCGGAGAGGGGGGAAAAAACACAGACAATCTCTGTATTAATACTGGGTGTTAAAGGGGGAATTTTATGATCCAAAAAATCAGTCCAGGTTCAGCAGTGAATGAGGTTGAGCTACGAACAAACCTTGAAAGTAAGCAGATCCATCGACTTCCTCCACGCCAACTTCACCCCAAGGGACCCTGACTAATGTTAAATGCTACACACACGATTGTTGGTCGATTCAGTGGAAAAGCACATTGTTATTGTCTTCAGCTTTAGGATCGGGGGAGGATTTGCTCTTGAAGAGAGACAGACAGCCAGCGCGATGCACATTTCTTTTCATCAAAGACCAAACTTGGCATTTTACCATCATACTTAGAGTAACTTCTGCTTGAATCTCCTCTGCTGCATCCTGCAGTATGAGAAAATGACAGATCAAAAAAAGTGCAGCAAATAAACTGCAGCAAATTTCCTTGACCAACTGGCCATGTGACCATGTAGCTACTGGCCCAAATACAACCTGTAGTTAAAAGCTTAAGTGAGATTATAACGATCATGATGGTTTATAAAACATGCATCTGCGTAAAACAACTTTCCATGAGGTATTAGTGTGACACAGTGAGGAAAGAAGAACCTTCCATACATCACAGACACATGGGGTTGCCACCTCAGCCCTGTGAAATCCTGGCCACCCAGTCACTGTGACACCATTTCAAAGACTTGTTTAGGTCTGTTTCATAGGAAAATTGATAGGGACATTCTGCAGCCCAGAACGAAATTCGTTTTTTCCAAGACAGACCACCAAAATCCAGGGTGGTCCTGGAAAATCCTGGACGGGTAGCAGCTCGGCACACATACCCCCCCCCCCCCCCCCCCCCCCCCCCCAACACAGTAATCAGGAGAGACGAGGGCTGTAACAGTACACAAATTTGCTGTGTGCCATTTGGTACATCATCTTCAGTTCGGCAGGCACAATGAAACGAATGAATACCAAAAAAGTTAATGAATGAATATATTTATTGACGCGGGTGGAACCTAAATTCACAAGTAGACGTTCAACATGGAAAATATTATGCTAATTAAGGCTGCAAATTGGTTACGGCTAACATGCTGGATACAGTCAGTTATAAACCGTGGCTTGGGAACATTTTTAGTTTCCAAATGAATTACTCCAACACTAGAGAGAGAGTACTTGATAAGATCCAGACTGTCTGTCGGCTCTGTTATACCAAACTCGGATATGTGGCTGGAAGCACATCCAATGTACCAACTCATTTACGATGACATCATCCGAGTGTGAGCAGCCTCTGAAAGTTAGTGCCCCCCCTGGTGTCTAAGGCACTTTTGCTAGTGAATTCATACAGAATGGGACAAAAAAATACTTATGGTGGCAGTAACACTTCATTTGATAGGGCACAAGCGATATAGTATATTATTACTTATGTATTAAGTATTAGCTACAGACTGATCCCATGTTAATTCATCATTAATAAATTATGATGCATCTTTCATCCCAAGCAGTTAATATACTTGTTACTATATCTGTTAATTCTGTAAAACTTTGTGAACCACTGAAGGATCTACTAAGGAGCTACTGAAGGAGCAACTGATGAATAAAGTTAAATACTGATCTCATGTTTGTTCATCATTAATGAATCATCTCAGTCTCAGTTAGAATCTATATTTGTTCATGATTCGTTCATAATTCAGATTCGTTACAAACCACAGTAGTAACCGAGTTATTCCTAAGTAATTGTGCCCTGTCAAGTAAAGCGTTACTGCATCAGCCATAAGGGGTGTT
Organism: Brienomyrus brachyistius; assembly: GCF_023856365.1. Classification (NCBI taxonomy): domain Eukaryota; kingdom Metazoa; phylum Chordata; class Actinopteri; order Osteoglossiformes; family Mormyridae; genus Brienomyrus; species Brienomyrus brachyistius. Next base: position 1,567,453 of record NW_026042341.1, read on the forward strand.
CAAACAGATATGCGGCCACAATAAATTTATACAGGATTTAGTTCACTGTGATATTTTTTATTTTTAAATGTATGCTACACATTTATTTTCACAGTGTTATGTTGACAGAAGCATTGCTTTTGTTTTACAACTTTTGTGCCTGCAGTTTTGAGAATAAATAATTTCATAACAGACTCCGTTTTCCCTGCTGTACTGAACATGCGCCGAACCCTGAATTTTGCGTACCGTCACAGCCCTAGGAGAGACCCATGGAACTCAATTTAAAACTCCACCATGCTATTTTTACAGCCCCCATATATGCTTTCTTAGCTGCCATGCCGTTCAGGGCACTTCATCATACGCACACCCTGTACTTTAAAGCGGCAGTTCACCCCATAACTGAAAGAGATTTGTTTAAGAGTGGCTTTAGTACCATGTACCTATCTAGCCTGTTCTGCTGCGAGTTGCCTGGGTTTGGCGATATCCACCGTGGAAACGCAGGGTTGCCAGCTCGCACCAATCTGCTTTCAGACTCCCACGCAAGAAATCTTACAGCAAATCTGTAATATTCCATTAGAAACCTAAAATTAGCTGTATCTGTAGCGTTGCGGTAGCTTGTAAACCCTACAGACTATTTACAAGGTAATAAAACTGTTACATGCATGTATATCCTATATGCGTGTGCATGTGTGTGCAGACTGGTCTCGAATAGAAAATCTCACTCCGGCCAGCTGACCAGCGCTGACAGCCCCGGAAATGTCGGTCTTCTTTCACATATAATGAGATCGAATGGCATTCCTTCTACGGCAATCAAAGCGTAGCAAAAAAAAAAAAAACTCAACAGGAATGTCGCTTACCAGAAATTATGATTATGATTCATGGAAAAGCAGAACTTTGGCAAACTTTAGGCTGATTGTTCATTTTTAAGATCATCTAGTAAAAAAAAGACAGTCATTAATATTGCAAAGCTTTCTCAGTTTTGTTTTCTGTGACTTAGTAAAAATGTTGTAGCTTGACTTATGGCGGTTTTCCACTGGCATACCGGACCCGAGCCGGACCCAAGACGTACTGCGAAGAGAGGCTAGTTACAGCACGGTTCCGGCTGGCTTCGGTATTCCACTGCAGAAGAGTTGGCAAGGTAAAAGCGTGGTTTTTTGAGTGCGACAGTGACGTAAAACCGTAAAGATGCTGTTTACTATTCACGTGGCTTACATCATACTTTTCTATGTGCAGTTATTATATTTTTTTACGGTGCGGTAATTTCCGCTTATTAGTCTGTGAGAATCGCCATGTAATGTCAGCATCAGACGCTATCAAAATTAGCATTCGCTAATCCATGCGCAGAATACCAGTATCTCTGTGCATTTCGAGGTATGGCTGGCAATCTTTGCAATGGGAAAGCGACAGCAGGCAGTGAGGCTAATGCTCTAACAGCCGAGATGGGTTTGTGATGGATGGGGACATCAGCACATTAAGGCTATGGGCAGGCCAGCTGAGTGAGGGCAAAGGTCCCCTGGATCTAACTCTCCATAAGCAGGACAACAGGGAAAGTATGTGGGAGTGTTTGACGTGACACTCTCTCCATGAAGGGCTTAAATACATTCCTGTTTGCTGATTGGCCAGCTTTCTAGACTCCTTCACCTTATTGGCATAGGTACTTTCTTGACTATTAATTTTTAGCCAATGTTCTTATAGGTCATTCCCAATGTAGCCACACCCACCTGCACGCACATGCTCCAAGACTGGGAACCAGCCCCTGTGAACCTGCCCTTGAGGCCTTATCCCCCGCTGACACCTCACTATTTTCCCAAGGCCTGATCAGTTACTACTCGGGCCCAAAAGAGAAGCATCTGGGGTCTGACTGGGCGATAGGGGGGCCGACCACAGCATGGGAGGATTAATAGAGCACTTTCCGGATCGGAAGAGCCGACAGAAGAGATTGAAAGGCAGCCCCCAGCAATCGATGGAGCTGGTATCCAACGGTTATGCAGCAGGGAAGGGTGGGTAACCGAGGTCCACACACAAGGGGGGGTCGGGTTACTGAGCCCCCTCCCGAGAGTCCCAGGACAATCCTCCTTTTAATTTAACAGTTTTAACAGGCCCTCTGCTCTGAGCATCCCTGACAGTTGAGGGTAGGCAGGGAGTGTACGTGTAACGCCTCTGTGCCCCTACAGCTTGTGTCACAGTCCATATATGACATTGCGAAAGGCCCCAAGAGGAATGTCCCCTTTCTGCCCCAACGATTCGGCTCATGGCGGGGGGGCGGAATTGCTCATCCGCACCGTCTGGGGCCCCATGGGGCAGGAAGGGTAGCAGGGTCACGCAGAAACAGGGTCCAAACGGGGCCTCGAACCCAAGCGGTGATATGTGACACATGGTCTTCCCCGGTGGAAGTCCTCCCTGCCCCCCCCCCCACTCAGTGAGTGACACAACTTCACCATGACCCCAGCAGACGCCAACGCTAGGAAATCTGGAAATAGGCACCGGGGAGGGATCATAGAGCCATGTAAATGTCCAGCTGACACCTTCATAACCCCCCCCCCACCACCACCACCTCCCCAAGGACCTATAAAGACAGACTCTAAAATCTGTACCTTTGCTTCTAGTGTTCATCCCTGGGCTGGGCGGGGGAGACTTCATAATACACCCCTCCCCTCACACACACACAGGGCCACAGAGGGAAATTACCAGAGTCAGGCTGGGGGGGGGGTATCTTATTCAGGGGTAATAGGATTTGGATCACCTGAGAGCTGACCTGGGATCAGTAACCTGAGAAAAACCACTCAAATTACAACAAGTAAGACCATGTGAAGAGAAAAGAGGATCTCAGAACTGGGCTAGAACATAAATGGATGATTTTTATTATTACAATGAACTATTACTACCAATATTAATGAGACTAATGAGACCAATGAAGAAAAGACTAAAGCTGAGCAGATTTCAAACTCCTTGGACTTGTGTCACAGAAAAGGATTCTTGCTTAGCCAGATAACATGTTGAATCTAAACTGGGATACCTTAAATCCGACAAGTTGTCCGGCTAAGCAAGAGATCCAGCTTTGTGAAACAGACTCCCGATCTCCCAAACTCAGTCATGCGCCCAACCCGACCTGGTCCTGTCAGCCGCAGCCTCGCAGCCTCGCAGCCCCGAAGCTGACCGTGCACGCACACGCGCAGATGAAACAGGTCGAGACTCGATGCATATTTTCCAAGCAGCAGGGCAGGTGATCAAGTCGCGGCAGAGTTTGCAAGCTGCGGCCGCGATAATCGTTAGCGGTGATTTACGCCTCCTCGGCGCTCGCTCCAAATAGCGGTGCCTCCTACAGCTACGAAATGATCACACGACCCAGGTGGAGGGGAGCACACAGACTACGGAGGACCGGCGTGGCTGCGGCGGCTGGCTGCGCCCTGGGCGCGGTGCAGGACAACAGGTTGCGGCATGGCGGATGTGGCAGAGTCTGGGGGCAAGGGAGGAATTCACCTGTCATTTGGGCCACTGGCTGGACGCCTCCGTATGAATATTGGGGGAAGCTCTGGGATTATATTTAAACTACCTGGGGAAAAACCAGGAGCATCAGCCAGGCAGATATTTGCACCACAGACCGATTCAGAAACTGCCGATTTCAGAGCAGAGAGAGGAGTGCGCTGATGGAAGGAGGTGGGGAGTGACCCAGCTTTGCACGCCCTTCAGTGAGGGATAACCCTGTTCTCCAGATGAACCCCCCCACTCAGTGCCCATGGAGCACCGAGTGTCTAACACGACCTGATCAGAAAAGGACCAGTGTAACACGACTGAAGCAGAACGACCTGACCAGTGCAGCAAATGTTGTAAAATCGTGCTGCAAGTAATCGTAACAGACCTCTGATTGATCAGCCTGCTCCAGAACTCTGCACAGAACATTCCGGAGACCAATTCCTCTTAAAACAACCTCCTTAAAGTTTCATTTCCTTTCCCAATTTTGATAACTGCTCATTTCAATAAAGCCATATTCATTTGGCCACTCTGTCATCCCGCCTAGACAGCCATCCAGCTGGGTCCCGCAGCCTGGCTTCTCTGGGTCATGGGAGATCACTGCAGTGTCCAGGCAATTCACTTCAGCATGCGAGATGTTCACTGCAGTATAGAGAAAGTTCACTGCAGCACGCAGGAAGTTCACTGCAGCATGCAGACCGTTCACTTCACACGGGTCTTATTACATGCTACCAGCCTGCACCCCTGTTGCACCCCGACACTGCACAGTTCACTGCACACTAACCAAGCACTGCTCAGTCCTACTTTACGCTGACAGGCTGTAGCTCTTCTCACCAGACCATTGGAAATGAAAATGACCCACAACTCCACAGAGAGGGCGATTTCTGCTGGGAAAGGGTTTGAGTAATGGCTGAATGGCTGTTATTATTATTATTATTGTTATTATCCTGGGGAGGGGGGGGAGAATCACATCATGTTTATTAGGGGATAGAAGTAACTCACATTGTAAACAATCACAGAACATGGAGGAGCAACAGACCCCCCCCAACACACATACACCCTTCGCTCTGCCCGTTCCCCAGGGCAGGCAGCTGTGTCAGATTCACACACTCTCCGTTTCTGCTACCCCCCTCACCGAGGGTCCCATTCTCCGACGGGGGACAGTGAGTGCCACCGCCCACCCACCACTGAATCGATTCGCCCCCCCCCAGGTAGCCAGCGGGCCAACAATCAGAGCTAACCTTAAAACAAAAGAGTGATAAAGGACATGAACAGAAACCTGAATTACCCGTAACCGTGGCGACAGCCAGACACAAAAACAGCAAGCTGGACAATAGTAGGGAACTTGGGGGGGTGAGGAATCTCATGGTTTTCCGTGACCATAATGCGCGTAATTGCAGAGAACGTCGCCGCCCCTCCACCTTCCCCACCCCACGGCCTTGGTCTCACTCTCCCCTGTTTCGTTTCACCCACAAAAGGGCGGAAAATTAAACTCAAGCCTTCAAACGGGACAGAAAAAGCAGAAGAATAACTGGAAGAACCTAGAAAGCCAGAGGCTCCCCCGTGCTCCTTCCACTCAAAGGCGGGTATCGTCTCCTGGCTGTCGGGTCCATTTATTAAAGCCCATTATGGTGGATTTCTCCGGCGCTTTATGAAGTGTATGTGGGAGGGGGGGGGTCTCCAAGGACCCCGATACCCCTACCAAGAAGAGAAGCCCAAGACCTTGAGCGACCTTGATAAAAAAAACATGGCAGAAATGTCAAAGAGTGCGACTGGAGCATCACCGACCCTTATTGAAATGGGGGGCAGATTCAGTGGCTTGCCTCCCCCACAGAAAGCCACGTTTACATGTTAAGTGGGGTGTCACTGGCTGATCCTGTGCCAGCAGGAATTCTCTCCCCCCCCGGGGTTACGGTGTGACAGTTATTTTTTTTCCCCAGCCACGAGGCCACCGAGCATACCAAACAAACCCCTTGGGAGCCTCCATATTGACGTGGTGGGGGGGGGGGGGGGGGGGGGGCTTTGTGGACACACTCTGTGCCGTGGGGCTGAAGACTGAATCTTTGGGATGTTTCAAGTTAAATCTGTTTCATGTTACATGGGTCAGAGGTGACCTTACTGCAGGTAGAACGAGTGTGGGGGGGCGGGGGGGGGGGGGGGGCAGGGGCAGTATGTGTTCAAACAGTATTTATTAGGTCATATTTTTTCCTCCTTTTTAAAAATCCAAAGGGGCTGCACTTTCACCTAAATATTCATCAATCCAAAACATGCATGTTTTCCAGCCACATACTGAAATTACCCAACACGCCCCCCCCCCCCCTTGTGTGTCTGCCGATTCAAGTCCAGGGGAACCGTCTCCTTGGCAGCGATGATGGGGGGCTCGATATCCACCTTCGGCGAGCTTGTGAACGGCGTACGGCAGATTCATACCTGCTGTTTCCATCACGACCCCCACCTCTCCGACGCAAGTACTGGGGCAGACTGATTCTTGAAACAGACTGATTCTTGTCTTTAATTGCCTTTTGCGGTCATACATAGTTAAATACGAGCCACACGCAAATAAAGGCAACGAAGCATCATTAAATACCGCTGGCACCCACCGCACAACCGCTGAGCAAACATATTTAACTAAATAGCTGTTTCCAAATGGCTTTTTTTCCCTCTCCTCCAAGCCCAATATTACGGGGAGTCCTCTATGTTCTCGCGAACTGCCATTCCGCTTCATGAACTCTGGTATGAACTGCTCAGAAGAGGCAGGTTTGTCCCCTTAGAACATACTTGAGGTGATGTGTGGCCCAGGCATCTGTACACTGTGGTTCCAGTCCCAGGGTCAGCTAAGTGATTTCACTGCTGGGCCCTCGAGCAGGGCCCTTAACCCCCAGTCACTCCAGGGACAGCCTGCTTTCTCAAATACGTTCATCACTCTGGATAAAAGCGTCTGCTAAAGCCTGAATTTCAATTCCGGTTTCCTGCAGACGGACGTAACAGGATATGGACATACACCATGATTTGTCTGACATATCACATGACCAGCCAGACAGAGAAAGGGGAAAAAAGGCAGCCGGTACAATGACATTGTTTGGGCTGCAGGGGGCAGCACAGAGGCACACCGGACACGGGGGTTTAATCAAACAAAGGACTTTTATAGAACGAGCTGTACAAAATAGGGTCATAGCCCCTTTAAAACAGCAAAACGAAAATAGCACATAGCAAGAGCTAAACTGAAAGAAATGCACGGGAAGGTGCCCCCTCCCTCCCAGGGAAACACATCTCTGGCTCCACCCTCAAAATTTCCCTGCACTCCCCAGCTGACCCTGTTTTAACACAGGGAAGACGACCGGCCTGATCAGGGCAAGCCGGCATCATTGGCTCAGGCATCCAGCCGGAGATCGATCGTCACGGCAGCATGAGAGATCCCCCACAAACCTACCCCCTCCCTCTCCCACCCCCTGCTGGCTAACAATCTGCCTTACGCGGGGATCACATGAATCACACATGACATGGAAAATGACCAACCGCGGCTGCCAGTGTTTACGGGCGATGCAGAAACAGACAGGAAGTTTAACACGGGAGGCGAACCCCCCCACACACAGCTGAGAAGCACAAGCAGCTGCTTTCTGCATCGCCGGATGGACTCTTAACTGGCCCTTAAGCTGGAGGCGAAGTCACACCCGTCACAGGACACAAGGCACCTGGTTACAATCACTCTCCTGATGCCGCCTTCCCATAATTCCAAGTGCTGGCAGCATGTGGTGTCATACAAAAGGGAAACCTAATCGACCTTCAGTGAAAATGGACACAAAAGCATAAAATAAAATTCACAGCCTGCCACTCTTAATGCCCTGCATCTCTGAATCGCACTTAGTTTCGGGCTCAGTCGCTCTGCCCAGTTCTCTCTGAAGGGCTCTTTTGTCCGTTCGCCAAGAACCTGGACACCTACCCGACTGCTTGAGGTATAATATCTCAGCGGCACATTCTTACGAGGCCGTTTTATTTGGAAAGTTTCAAAGTCGACACAGTGGCCTTTTAACTCCGACGTGACTCCGGGGACCAGTTGGGCTGCATATGCTAGTGATTTAACAGCAGTGGGAGGGGCTGCTGAGGATGGGCCTCCATGTGATCCACGGGCACGTCACTCTGAACCAGGCTCAGGCTGGACCACCCCTGACAGCACATGACGGGCCATGTGTTCTTTGGCCAGCAGGAGAGACCCAGATCCATTACTGCACGCACGCACGCGCACACACACACACACACACACACACACACAGCACCTGTGTGAGTCTGTGATGTGAGAGCCAGTCCTGGGGGGGGGGGTGTCCTGGGGGAGGCAGGCCTAATCTCAGGAGGGGAGGCCTGTCCACAATACTCCACACTCGGGCCTTTTTGTTCACCATTGGCTGCTTGTCAACAGGCTATTGGGACCTGCAAAACCACACACGCCCCCCTCCCTCCCTGCTCCCTAAGCCCTAAACAGTCCTTGTAGACCAAACGGCTCCCACCCCATTGGCAGGTTTCGGGTGGATTTGACATTTCTAACACCCCCACACCCCGCCATACAAAGGCGGGCAGATGTCCCACTGTACCCCAACGCCACAAGAAACCTCTTATGAAGAGCCACTCGACTCCCCACCCATCATCAAGCTTAGCTTAACTGAAGGGGGGGGTTTATATTAAAATGGGCTCTTTTGGGGGACAAAATGAAACGCTTTTAAAAAGCAGACCATCCCGATGGTAAAAGGGATTTTTCTCCGTAACCTTGCAGACAGGGATGGGGGGGGGGGGGGGGGGGCAGACATCTGCACCAACCAGAACCACTGTGTCTGTCTGCACACTGTTCGGTTCTGGCAGGGGTGGTAGGTTTCCAGCACCGTCCCTCTGTCCTTCGCCATGAAGGGGGCGCTGTGCGTAACGTAGGTATGACGGGTAGTTAGATGGACACGGCCTTAGTTATATAACCCAGTGTAATGGGCGACCGCCTGTCCCAGTGTGAGACCCTCCACATGCAAATGAGGACTGAGAAAAGCTATCGGTAACCAAGGATAGCCAGCCTGCAAAAAAAACCCACCCCAAACGATTCATATTCAGCATTTTAATAACAATACATCAGCATAATGACCCCAAAGCATGTGTGCGTATAAATAACAGTTAGATCTAGAAACATATATTTAACTAATCCACAGTAAGCTGCCTGAATATTCTCCCCGCATTAAAAGCCTACGTGGAATTACAGATCTCCCACAATGCTCCTCTCAGGATAAATAAGCCGTGGGACTATTCCCTATTGGACGGTTACTCCTCTGCTCGTAGCGCTGTCACCGCGGATGATTAAACACTCAGAATGAGGACTGAAAGCATGTAGGTTCGGTAATGGATCACCACGCGCTGGCCACTTCAGTCCTCTACCCAAAGATTTGCTCCGACGGACCTGAATCAGACATCAGTGTTTATTATTATTTAGGGATCTGACACCATCCGCTGTCTTCTTTAATTTCCCTGGACGGGGTTCAGCGGCTGCAGTAATCACTCTCATTTCATCCCGATTGTGTTTGCTCTGAAAATTAATTAGGCATGGGTACAGAATGCAGCCCGGCATTTCCCACAAACGACAGTCCCCCGTAAATATTTATAAATATTGTGTCTCCCCGCGGTTTCGGGTCCCCCGTCAGCGGAACGGAAACCCACATCAGTAACAGAAACATGCAGCTGCTTGCCTGAGTACTGGATATCAAGACATGCGGCCTGCACAAAGTCAGAGGGCCCCTCTGCCACTACTGCTGCTCTGCTGAATTGTGTAACGACGGTCCGTCCGACTGTTCCTCGTTATAGAAACGGGCTTCACTTAAACCAATAACAGAATGACGCAAACGGCACTCGTCCGGTTAGTTAGCTGCAGGCCGGCCAATTACCGTAAGCGGGGTTATTATTGAGAGGACGGGGGTCGTTACAGGCCCTTAACAAGCTACCGCTGCATCTGTTACGCCGATGCCTCCCTGACAGCGCAGGGCACCAGGAGACAGATCGCGGGAGGCAGCAGAGCCCCACCGCGCTCATCCAGGAAGCTCCCAGGAAGGAGTGGCCAGCTGACGGCCCCCCCCTGCCAAAGCAGACACTCGCTAGTGACCTGTTTGGAAGGCCAGGGATGCTAAAGGCCAACAAGGTGCGACGTCTTGTAGGGGGACGGTAAGAAACATCGGCTTCTCACGTTTGGACAGCCGCGTGATTTTACACGCCACCAAAAAAAAAAGCTCATGTTTGATGAATCAAGCCTCGCTTTACCCCACCACAGCATACTAATTACACCCCCCTAATTATAATCACAGATTTTGTTTTGCTGTTCCTCCATGCATATTGAAATGCGTTATTTTTATATTTGGATGCTGGCACAAGGTCATATTTTACACTCGGTGTGCTCGAGGTGTCGCTTTCCTTAGAGACCTGCCATAGCACACGTGGAAATGCCCCCGGTTATTTAATTACCCCGCCACGTAATGAAATCATCGTGCCTTATTGGTAATTGCTTTCCAATGAGAGCTACTTTTTTTTTTTAAAGCACCGGTATGGTCTCCCCGTTTCGGCACGCCCTGCCACAAGGAATACGATTAGCCAATAGAATGCCGTGAAAATCTAGGCTGACCTTTGACCTCCTGCAACATTCCATTAAACAGGCAGTCAGTTTAAAGTCAGTTGTTTACTCCCCTGTTATTTCCTAACCACAAAATACACACACGTTCTATTTATGTACGTCTTTTTCACCCTCTCTCATCTTATTACTGTACAGCAGAACATGGAGATGCGCTGTAAGCCCCAAACGCAACGAAGGCTGCTGTCAGACACCAACCGATCGATGGCTGCTACTTGCTAATTCCCCAGATGTCTGATGGGAAAAAGAATCAATACATTTATACAAATAAAAGGCAGGCAAAGTGCTTGTTTGGAGGCGCTAAAGGGACCCCTGGACACCCTTCAGAGGGTACGCGGATAATTAGTCACGGATACAGCAGCACGCTTCCTGAGGTTGTTGCAGGACAAACCTCGCATGCCCCCCACCCACACCACAGGAGCTTCCAAAAGCAGGGCGGCCACTTGACACACGCTTAAAAGCACACGTTCGTTCCTCTGCTGCTATTCGCATCCATCTGTGCCCCAATGCAGCATTTCACTAGTACCAGGAACGAGTCCCCTCCGATTCTGAGCTGACCTCCGACCTCTTGAACACACACAACTGCACCAGGTGGGGAGAGAGAGTAATCCCCTCTTAGTGGCACATGACTACACCCCCAATATGCCACCCCCCCCCCAGAGAGTTTTAACAAGAGTTCCCACACAAAGCAGTCAAGAACATTTGTTTGCAGTTAAGCGTAAACCGCCCCCCAGTCATGTGATGTATGTTCAGGAAGGGGCAGTCCAAACACATGGAAAATTCATTTCCATTGGCTTCTCCAGCCTCCTGTCTGTGTGCGTGAGCCAATCGGTTGTCCCGTGGACACACCCACTCATGAGATCGAGAGCTGCAGCTGGGCATGAGGAAGGAGAACCAGCTGTGAATGGTGACCCCAGGGCCAGGGCCAGCCCCTTCCCCAAAAACACTGTGATGCAGCGATTCTTTTCCCAGATGCCACCAATTGCACTGTTAACAATTAGGCCAGTCTAGTGAGCTATGACATGGGTTACGGCTTTCGGATCACAAATGGGCTCGCGATCCTCACTGTCGACAAAGCTGCTGATGTAGGTAACTGAACACACACCTCCTGGCCATTCCTTCCCTATCCAATCACCCCTGATGCGCATACCCGTCTCCAGTCGCGATTCCTCGGCAAACCCCTCGTTTTCCATTCACGGCACAGGGACGGGGGTGGGCAGATCTACGGCGGGCCGAGGGCGCTGGCCGAACAGAACTCCGGAGGGGGCAGGATTAGAGCGGATAAACTCGGAAGTAACACACGGTGGGGCCACGAGTCCAACAGCGAACACGGGAAGCATGCAAACCGGGAGCAGTACGCTTCCAGATTACACAACATCTGAGAAAGCACACATTTCTGAATAAAGAAACACACACATAACCGTTTCTAAAGATATAGTTACATAATTGCAGCATATATATACATACATACATAATATTATAATACAGTATTATTTTATGTACTATAATTATCATATTACAATATTTTAGTAAAATCTTTAAGGAATGTGTTTTAGAGTGTTAAATATATATTTTCCCCTTAAAGGACATGATTAAACAACACCCCCCCCCCACACACACCCCCCATCATCAGGTTTGCCCCCCAGATCTCTGGGTCACATCCCATGTTCCCAGCTGGCAGAGTGACGCCCCTCTTACTCCACCCACCCCCCCCCCCCCGCCTTCCTCCATGACCTGCTTTTCTATTAGGCGTCAGGCTCGTTAATCAGCGAGTCACTCGCCAAAAACGAGCCGAGCAATTAACACCAGCGATAAAATGGGCAAGACCTCGATAAAGCAGTTTGGCTGCTGCTGTTAAATGCCTGATAAACTCAAGAACATAGGACAGGAAAACAGAAAATGCTGCCTTTTCTTCTGAATCCTTCCAGACAGACACCGAATGAACCAAAACCTTCATCTTTCCCACCGGCCCCCGAACCGGGTGTGTCGACCCCTTTGCGACCCGGCGAGTCACTTATGCGCAGCTCACCTCCAGCGCACACAGGCACCGTTCTGGCACAGGGCTGCCACGCGGCAGCGAGCGCCAAGAAAATTTGCAACCTGCTGCCATGGAAACCGAGTTGCTGCACAGGCTCGGCACACCGGGGCAGCCCAGCACAGCGTGTCAAAGAGAACCCAGAGATCTGGCCGCAGAGCTGCATGGATCGGGGCCGGATGGGTGTGGTGGGGATGGTGCCCAGGATTAGGGCCCGCGGAATGGGCGTCGGTGAGCCACGAGACCCTTCCCCCATAACCTGTAGGGATAGAGCACTGTGAAAACTCGCATATCGTCCCTCTATAGAGCAGCCAAGACCACCTTCCTCCTCTGCAGGTGCTGTTTCACTACCAAGCCCCGCCTTCTCCTTGCAAGTGGTTGGTTGGCTGTTTGGCCTGGCACTTATAAGCCTCGCCTCACCTATTCCTCACACGTGATTGGTTGGTTGTTTGACCTGGCACTTATAAGCCTCGCCTCACCTATTCCTCACACGTGATTGGTTGGTTGTTTGACTCGGCACTTCTAAGGCCCGCCTTGCTCAGTCCGTGTCATTGCTAAGCCCTTCCCTGCCACATCCTCACCCAGGACTCGGCCTGACCACTCTCACACCTGGGTAGCTGGGCACTGGTCGCCTGCCGTGGGCTGAATGGCAGGAAATCTGGAGGCTCAAATAAAACGTGGGCGAGTCAGAGCCCCCGCCCCCCCACTGTGTGAAAGCCTGTTTGGGTTTTCCCTTCCTCTCCTAGCTGAGGAAAGGCGATGCCTCAACCCAAAGTCCAGAATGCCAATCCGCTCATTAGGACCGCCCACACTCAGATACGGGCCACAGCCAGGTTAGATAACGGTGCCTTTCCCCCCACGCCCCAGCAGCGGGTTTCCAATGCTTTTAAATATTCCACACCTCATGCATATGTCCGTCCTCACTTTCCCTTCCAAATCGACTTCATAATATCGTTACCATAGAAACATCAATGGTTGCCCACAGAGCCTTCAGCGAGCCTGAATAGGGGACCACAGCATGTGACTGGCGATCAAAACGGTGCAGGATCTCAGAAAGGCATGCTCTACATGCAGCCAGACCCAAGACGCCTGCCATCAAAGGCTTCAAACGGTTCTCCTCTACACACACACAAAGTTTGCCGAAGTCTCGTTCCCCATGCCGATATCCTCCTATTTCATACGCCCAGAATACCACTCTTCTAAACCTAGGGAAGGAGGCCATGGTAGAAAACGCCGCCTGGAGATGACTCACGGAGACACCCAGGGCATAGAGGGGTCACAGAGACAAACCAAGAGCACTAGCGACACCAATGTGACCGATACACCCAGCAATGTCACTGGGAACCTGTGGGCTGGGCTCTCGCCAGTCAGGCAGTCATATTTCACATAATGGAGTACAAACTGTGCCTTTCCGAGTCCATCCATTTCCCAGTTCTCCCATTAAAACATTAGTTACACTCAGCTATTCATGACTGATGTTAGAAACCTTATCCGAGTGTGATAATGCAGCCCACAGAGCCAAACAAGACCAAAATTATCAAAATCTATAACAAAATACCCCCCATCTTCCATCACTACTGTAAGCCAGCGCTTCAGACTGTCGATAATCTTCCCCTAATAACAGCTGCTAACAGTCTGTTGCTGAAAGAAGAAGGATTTCCGTGCGCTTACAGTTTACACACGGATCTGACAAGCGTTCGTAACGCTGCGGTTTTACTGGTAAGGAGGCAAATCCGCACAGAAGCACACAGCGCGCGGAGCGGACGTTTCGTTAAAGCGCGCGCTCTGCTTTTGTCGCACGGACGGCAGCCCCTCGCTCGCGCTCCACCCTCGTGTTTGTTTTTCACCGGGAACCGTGTCAAAACCATTCGCTTGCGCCGCCGCGGGACGGCTTACATTCTCAGGCGCGGCAACCACGGGAAGCCACCCTCATCTGAAATATCGACGTTCTGCTACAGAGGTCATGCGTCTTTAAAAGGGAAACCCCATCGATGTTTACAGGGGACTGGCGCTCTTTGGAAGGAGGATCCCGCGCGGAATAACAAGACCGGGTTCTGGATCAGACATGTGGGCGATTTCACACCAGTATGATAGACCGAGCTTCCATATGTAGCCTTACATGTGTGCTGTGAGACAGACAGTGACTAAACGAGGATGGCAGATCTACCAAACGCACCAGACGACGAATATTCTGTGTCGACCGCCTCACATCTACTCGCTCTGTTACGACAAATTGCTTATTTTTCGTAGGGGTACAGTTTACCTACTTCATACCTCTGAATGTTTCCCACAATAATCAATAACAAAAAAATGAAAAAGTACAATAAAATTTCCAGCATAGAATTTCCATTGTTTAGCTGCTAAACGACTCCTGACAAACAAAAGCTCCCAGAGATGCGAAAATAAAAATAAAACGAAAGCATTATCTGCAATGGGAGAATTCTCCACCTTTCTGAGGTTCACCAGATCACCTGAACACGGCCTCTGCCCTGAACACGCCCAAGATTGTTAATCAGTGACAAAGACTCATGGCCACCACAGCACAGACACTGGTCACATATTAGCAGAGAATTGCAGGCTGACTAATAAGCAACCCACAGCTATGGATAGATGGATGTTTTCCTCCACATAATCAGCCATGGAGGATCTGCCCCAGACCCCTCCAACCATGCACTTGTATAAGCAGGTCATGGAAAGAATACTGATTCATGTCACCTAGACAGGAGGAGGGCTGCATGTTCTTGGATAAATATTGTTATATATATATATATATATATATATATATATATATATATATATATATATATATATAGCAAAAGAAGAAGCTCGAGATAAAAAAAAGTGTTCTCACAAACCTGTCTATAGGAGATTTAAACAGCAAGGATACAAATGATCATGATTGTCTCAGAGAGCCCATGCAGAATTCACTGACTGATTATTATAACATATACTACGGTAATCTTGAATAGGATCAATCATTACAGTTGCAAAGCTTGCTAAGTTTTGTTTCTTATGACAGCATCAAAATGTTTCAGCGGAACTTTAACTCCCTGCGCTATAATTCCCAGTCAGTATGAAGGTATCGTCAGGGACAGATTACGGACCGGGCCAGCGGGGCCGCTGCCCAGGGGCCCTTGGGGTGCAGGGGGCCCTTGGGGCCCCTAGCCCAAAACAATTTTCAACGCTTATCAACAATGTATTTTCGTTTGTCTATTTTAGAGGGCCTACATTCTTTGATCCTCTGCCTCTGACCCTATAGGGAGGGTGTTTGGCTGCCAAGGGCCCTTGAATTGTGGTGGTTGTGTTGGGGTTGGTGGTGGTGGTGGTGGTGGTGGGGGGGGGGGGCCACACAACCCATAATCCGTCCCTGGGTATCGTACAGCCTGATCTCAACCCAGCTGACTACCGCAGTCCTTGCAAAGTGAGAATTGCATGTGCATAACAGGCGATGTCAATATTAATATCGCACATCGCCCAACCCTAGACAGAAGGCATGTCGAGCACGCGTCTGAAATCCGGCTTGTGGAAAACCACCTCCGTGGTCTCTCCAAGCAGAGACATGATGCGTTCAGGCCGATGTTCAGGGCTCGCTGTTCAGTACCGGTGCTCAGGCACAACAGTGAGGCCCGACCAGGCAGCAAAGCGACAAACATCTAATTCTGACTTTTAATGAAGAGTCGCCATTTAAGGAAAGGTTAAGGCTTAGCCATAATATGATGAAGAGGACGAGAGGAAACTCGGAAACACCCACTTATAGAAAACATCAAGATGTAATGCGATACTATTCCGTGTGATTTGATTGTACTGAACCCGGTGGGAACTCTTCAGTATGAGGTTAGGAGCTTGTAATACATTGTAAGGCCGTCACAAGTGCTGTGGGGGTGAATAAAGGGCCTCACTTCACGAAATCCACCCAGAAAGCAGATGGATGGAGCACATAGCCTTCAGGAAACACGCAATGACGAACTGCATTGTTAGTCCTGCTGCAGGGATGAGTATGCTGTTTGTGTACTGAAGGCTGCAGGGCACCAATGTTCAGAAGGGCACAATTAAAGTGAATAAAGAAAGAATTTCATTGTATTAAGTACAATTAATCCTGCTGGTGTGTCCTAGAGCACATCCCCATTTCTGCACTGGCAAAAAAAATGTCCGACTGCAGAAAACCACAATGAAAGCTTTGCCAGTGCTGGCAAATTAATTAATTAGCAAACAAACGGGTAACGGCTGTCACTGCAGCCCAGCGTGGGAACGCGGCACGCAGCTCCAAATGACTGTTTACTCAGCAATTAGGATAACGGGCTTTGTTAATTGGACCCCCCCCCCCCCCCAGGACCTTCTGCGACTGGGCCAAGTCCAATCCATGGGGACCGGATCGCGCAGATACAATCCCTGTGTTTAAAACAGGTTCGGCTCCCCAATCAATGTCCGCCCTCGACATCCGGTGGTGGTTAATGCACTTCAGCCCTGTTTTACTTTGCACTTCTCTGCTAAGTTAAATAAACAACGGATGGCTCTTTAAAAAATATATATTTTTAAATATTTTAGGTATTTAACAATACAACCTTAAGCCGAGTCTAAGTATTTAGTTCATATTTATAGAGACAGCCCTTACAGCGTCATTCCATTTTGCCAAAGTGAGCAGGATAATACTGAAATATCACATTTTCTGTCCCTATGACGCAGACTATAGCGATATGTGACCCGCGGGGGGGCGACAGCAGGAGGGGCCCAACCATCAACGTCAGTCCTGATTCAATGAGGAACGGGCTCTGATTACTCGGTACAGAAGCAATCGGCACTTACAGGGAGTCAAAAGCCCCAGACCCAGGGGTGGGGGGAAAGGTGGTTACATTCCCCTCCCCCCCCCCCCCCCCGAACAGAATCCTTGAGCCTGCCGGAGGTGGTATTTATGGAAACGATGTAATGACATGGCTCCCTTTTTACAGGTGGGTGGTTCGGGGGTGGGGCGGCATGGTGGTGCAGTGGTTAGCACTGTCGCCTCACACCTCTGGGACCCGGGTTCGAGTCTCCGCCTGGGTCACATGTGTGCGGAGTTTGCATGTTCTCCCCGTGTCGTCGTGGGGTTTCCTCCGGGTACTCCGGTTTCCCCCCACAATCCAAAAACATGCTGAGGCTAATTGGAGTTGCTGAATTGCCCGTAGGTGTGCATGTGAGAGTGACTGGTGTGTGAGTGTGCCCTGCGATGGGCTGGCCCCCCATCCTGGGTTGTTCCCTGCCTCGTGCCCATTGATTCCGGGATGGGCTCCGGACCCCCCGCGACCCAATAGGATAAGCGGTTTGGAAAATGGATGGATGGATGGATGGTTCGGGGGTGTTAGGAGATACGATGGCCACTTCCGTCACAGCGGGGTGAGGAGGTGCAACTTTACCACCTCACATCCACTCCGGGGATCCTCTTTAAAGGGGAGATTAATCCACATATTGGGGAAACCCGTCCAGTTTCCTGGGAGTCTATACTCCCCTGACTGCATGGTAAATACAAACTTTTTTCATAATCGATGGCGCTTCTGCTAAAAGCAGACTTCAAGTTAATACATTCACAACCTACAACTCTAGCTAGAATAGATGTTACCTCAGTGTGCTGATAACTTAGTAAACCAGTTGTGTCAGTGGCGAGGAATTATTTACGTGCATAAAGTAAAGCAGAGCCTGTTGCAGGCTGCAGTTTGTGCATGAGAAAGCCCATGTTAAACATTAAAAGGGTTTATGATGAGTAACAGGTGGGGGTCCACAGGCGGGGAACATTAAACAAGTTTATCTGCGCGTCAGTTTGAGAAACATCTCGCTCTTAGAGCCTTATTGGGGGGGGGGGGGAGATTATGGCAGTTAAAAGATTCCTGACCCTTATGGTATATATACATGGGGGGAGGGGACAGCCAGAGTCATAGAGACCGCCAAGCTGTGTGTGTGTGTGTGTGTGTGTGTGTGTGTGTGTGTGTGTGTGTGTGTGTGTGTGTGTGTGTGTGCGTGCGAGACACACATGTCCCAGTCCACCAGACCTGACCTGTACTCTGAGGGTAAATGAAGCCCATAATAGCTGCTCCTCTATTTCAAGTGTCTCTAAAAACATTTTAATTTTGACATTAAAAAAAAAAAAAACAACAGAGGATGTCCTGAAAAGTCAGTGATACGCATCGCAGCGCGGAGATGTCTTTATATAAACAGCGTACGGGCTAAAATGACATTTTGTAGGTTAATTTGACTTAATAAAGCTCTTGCTAAGAGGACGATACTCCACAAAATCACATTAAATAATTTGCCGCGTTGCCAGGAGAATATTAGCAGTCGGTTGCAATCTGCCGCGCTAACAAGAGAAGTGGGGGTGCGTTTGAGAAACGGCGGTAGAGTCGGCGGGCGCGTCGCACCTGCCTGCGCACGGCACCTGTGCAAAGCCTATTCCTGGACACCCGCTACTAAGACCTCAGGGAAGGAGCGGTGGCCACGCCCCCCCCCCCCCCCGCTGCATGGCCTTCCGGCGACGGTACACGCCTGTGTCACATGCCTGCCATGTGGCCACCGCCTTTGCCGCAGGCTGACCTGGGGTTCAGGGAGTGGCCTCCAACAGCACACACTTAACAGCCGGAAATCGCAGGAAATGCGACCTCTTGCCAGCGTCATTTGTCCAGCAAGACTGCAAAGCTAACTGGGCCGCTTGATCGTATAATTAGATCCACACCAGTAATTATGGGTCTGAAGACGCCCCCTACAGGTGGATGTCTTTCTGTAGCACTGACATCGATTCGTTCAGGGTATAAACTGGGCCCCATTTCCTGGTGGTATAAGCTCAGCAGCCCGGTCCATCCTGTCCACACCTGTGGAGGGCAGGCATACTCCATGCCCAACGGTGTGCGCTCATTTGCGTACGATACGGTGCATGTTTGCATGCGATGACTTGACATGCGGTTACATTATTTACATGACCAACGTCTTTACAAAAAAACAAAAAAAGACAATCAGAAGCAAGCAAGGAAACATGGAAACTGACTCATAAGAGAATAATAGAATTTGACATGCTGAGGGAGACACTGCGTATGGCCTGTGGCACAGAGACAGGCAGCTTCAGCTTATGGGCCAAAGATCAGGAAATGGCGAGAAATAAATCAGTGTGTGACTGGAGTTTGCATGTTTGCCATGAAGAGCCAAGCAGTCAGGCCAGTGTGTGTGTGTGTGTGTGTGTGTGTGTGTGTGTGTGTGTGTGTGTGTGTGTGTGTGTGTGTGTGTGTGTGTGTGTGTGTATTGTGTTTATATTACCAAATGTACCCCAGAATGTGGTGAAAACCTGTTATTTTGAAGTTGTGGGGACCATTTTTCAGGTCCCCATAAAGATCTGTGACTGCAATCAAAAATCTGAAAATGCCAAAAGTTTCATGTTTTGTTTGGTTACTTATGGTTAAGGTTCGGGCTGGGTGGGGGTTAAGGTCGTCATGTTGGGATTAAAGTTTTAAAATGAATGGAGAGTCCTCACAAAGATATGAGTACAGGTCTGTGTGTGTGTGTGTGTGTGTGTGTGTGTGTGTGTGTGTGTGTGTGTGTGTGTGTGTGTAACCATTTGCATGTCTGTGCCCAGTAATGGGCTTGCATCTCCTCCAGGGTGTACGCCAGCCCTGTGCCCTGTACTGCCCAGGATAGGCAGCAGGCTCCCCATGACCCTCACCAGGATAAACTGATGGATGGATGGATGGACAGAAGAACAATCATGTTTTCTGTACTTCAGTTTCACATTTGCATACTTAGAAATGCATACGCAAATGTAAACTAATGAACTACACCGCTTTTATCCTCTAACCACACACACACACACACACACACACACACACACACACACACACACACACACCTTAGCCATAAGTATCCAAACGAAATAAAAAACCTTTGGCTATTTTCGTTTTTTTGATTGCATTCACAGATTTATATAAAATTCAGTTCTCTAATATATATCACATGTGCAGTCCACACTGTGCCCCCCCCCCCCCCCCGCGCGCATGTCCTCCCCCCCCGCTAAAAACAAGGCCTTTCATCAACATACCACTTCAAGGCGCCTGGTGAGCCTAGTGGCCACTCAGACAGGCCCCCGCATGGAGGTGCTGCAGGTTTCAGGTCTGGCAGGCCCAGGTTTGCATTCGTCTGCTAACGGGCCTCAGAATGCATGAGACTGACAGGATCAGAGACACGTAGCCACTGCCGGGGAGCTTAAGGGCCGCCGCCTGACCGGTTCAAACTCCAACAACATTTCCAACCAGCTGTCTGTGCATTTTGGTGCTCCTCATAATTTAGCACAATGGCGACAGCTAAGGCAGGCTAACCCGGTGAGATTGGTCAGCCAGTCCAAATTAAATTACCCCAGTGCAAATCACTCCCTGTACAGGAAATCACTAAGCTAATGAAGGCGTCTGTCTCCAGGGACGACAGCCAGCCCACTCAGCAACCCCTGGCCTGAACCCCCCAACCACCACCACAACCTGCCACCCCCCAGAGATGTCGTAAATCTCCTGGACATGCCTTAGTGCCAGACACACAAAACCCAAACCCTGTACCGACATCACACGCTGATGCTAAGAGTCCTGAATCGGCGGGGCTGGCCAGCCCAAGGTCATCACAGATTAACCCTATAAGGACCATCCTGGCACAAGACGACACGTTAATGCAAAATCTCTCTCGTTCTTTGCAAAAGTACCAGGGCTGAATGTGTGGCCCTCACATCCCCATAATCACTACTATTCCTGAGTGCAACATGACGCCTTCAGGCCCCGCCCACTAACATCTGAGTGAAATCAACTAACCAGCCTATGATATGCACCTGTTACTCATCCAGTGCAGACACGATAAAAACACATGGCATATAGAGAGAGGCTAAACTCATGCGTTTGCTAGCTTAAGCAGGACAAGCAGCCAGAGCAGATCTCCATCCATCTTCTATACCCACTTGTCCTATTCAGGATCACGGGGCTCCAGAGCCTATTCTAGAAGCTTCGAGCGCAAGGCAGGTAACAACCCGGGATGGGGCACCAACCCATCGCAGGGCATGACAGATCATCTCCTCAACTGGCAAATTCAAAGACCCTTCTCAGGTCTCTCTAAAACAACCAAAGCCTTTGATGATCAAAATAGCTTTTTATTCCAGTCGTTGATTATCAGATGCGTGTCCATGCAGATAGGTGATTGGTGAGCATCACTGACACCCCCCAGCTCAGTCACCTTCTGAGCCCCACTCACCCGGTTCGGCATAGCAAACATCTGCAGCTGCGGACACTCGAGCAATGTCAGGTTCTGCCAAGAGCCAACTGTGGCTTTTCGACTGGGATGCTAGGACTTTTGGTTTGGGCCACACCACTAGGGATTCACTCGGCAGCCCTTCCATGTGGTCACAGGGGTCAGTGGGTACAGCTGGACCATTCCTGAGGGGTCGTGGTCCGTCACAGCCGGCTCGTGTACAGTCCCCGACCACACCCGCTCTCCGCCGGACCTACGATGCGGCAGCACGCAGACTCTTACCTTGTTTGAGTATGGTGGCTTGCTGAGGTTAATTCCATCCCTGATGAGCTTATCCCGAATCATTATCTTCAGCTTGAGCTTTGGATAAACCACCAGCTCCTTGTGATGGCCGAGAGTCAGATTCCTGTGGGTGCCCGGACAGCCCTGGCTCCTGGGCACTCGCTCGCTTTTAGGTTCAGTCCACGACTTTGAGCCCCGGAGTTTGCTCTCGTACTGTTCCACCATGTGGCTGGTGTAGATGTCTGAGTTCAGGGGCATGGGCTCCAGGGTGAAGTACAGCCCAGAGGCTGCCTCTTTGTCCTCTTCCTTCAGCCTCTGCACCGCATCATGAATCCTCTGCCGGTGGTGTGGAATGAAGACCCCAATGGCGTCCAGATCGGGGTCCCCAATTTGCTTGCAGACCTCCAGGTCGTCATACCCATTGTCCACGAAGGACTCCACGTACTGACACAGACGCAGCGTTTTGAGCCACTCGTACACGATAGTGGGGCCGTTGCTCATCATCGTGGCGAGCGGAAAACTTGCACTTGACAGCGGCTTTGCTCCGAAGGGGGACCTTCTTTGGGGCGCAGTCACAACGCCGCGACGGCTTACGGCTCGCACGCACCCGACCCCGAGGCACGTGCGTCGCGCATGTCTTGGGGTCTCAGCCCGGTCCTCGAGAAGAAACACTAAAGCAAATTCCCTTTTGGTCGCTTTTTCACAAAATCCACACAATGAGAATCTGTGCACTGTGCAATTCTATTGTTTTTCTACGTGCAGACAAAGACGGAAAATTATAATAATGAGTTGATTGATCCCACAAACTGTCGTGTTCTCAGTCTCCCAGATTGAGATGCCACCGCTCGTATCAGTCAAATCTTGGGAATCAACTACGAACATCCGCATTCTCCTCTTCCCAAACAGCTGACACGTTAAAACAAATCATCTCACATGTCACCGCATATCAGCCATAATATACGCTTACAGATCCTTAATATCTACAGCACTTCCACTTAGAATCAGTGAGTGTCCTCTCTTAAAGACATAAGTCTCCTTTTTAATTGCCTTAAGTGATCACCCTCCTATTGCACTGCCATTGCGAGGCATTGGGTTTCAGAGGAACTCCGCTTACAGTTTGCTCTCAATCTGTAACCGTGCCGTGCACTGAGAGCCTGAAGTTGTGACTTTGCTTGTCATCTGTTTTGTTCTGCATACATGCTTTGCTCACCTTGGCCGCTCTCCTTCTCTATACGTACTGGAAAAAAAACACCGTTATAAATAAAAATGCATTGCGCTTCCTTTTAATGCAAAGCACTGCTAGCTGGTTTTGACATCGCTTCCAGCAGAGTGTGCCTCGGATTGTCTAAGCGTTCCGAAAATGCTAATGCACCTCGCAAAGAACAGCGATACATGCATTTGAAACGCTGATCCCCAGAAGAGCCAGGCTTGCTTTGCACGCCTGCGTTTAATCAGCTAAACAGTGCAGTCCACACGGTCGCTCCCGGATCGCTCGCTGACATACCTAGATCCACAGATCATCAGCGGCTGCATTAAATAAATCCTGCCGGGTTTTTCTTGCGAAGCTGTCATGCAAAGCCGAGGCAACACGTTTCGGCAGACGTAAACTTCACTTATGGTAGCAAAGAAATACAGCGTGCCAGATTAAACGAAGACGATGCCCCGGCTCGCTTTAATCTGACTGCGAATCGTGGACTTGTTTGTTTCACAACCCGTACGTTTCTTCTCGCCCGAAAGTTGCTCTTCGTGGTCCATCCCCTCCTCGCTTTTTATGCACTAATAACATACCATTTCTCGCAAGAGGAGCTGGCTACGCAACAGCTCCCCCTGCCGTCCATAGCGGCCGCATGTCGGACTCTGCTGGGTTCAATGAAACCAAAAACAGGCACACACCTTCACTCAGAGGCAAAACCGTCCTATAAATGACATATTTACGCGTGAATGTCAGAGGATGATTTCTACGTAGTACTCCTCTGACAGAGAAATGCCAGGTACTGCAATACCAGTGCAACAACTTAGGCAGCACTCGCTGTGATTCTCATTAAACTACGACTCGCATGATTGGGGTTCATTATTTCGCCATAAGTTGTGGTTGCAAAGAATAAAAATAGTCCACTACGAATAGACTGAAATGGGTTTCCTCACTGACATAGTCTACACTCCCTCTGCCCGAAACATTTGTTTGATATCAGAAAGTAACTCCAGGTAACTAAGAACAGCGCCAAGCAAAACTGCACTATTCAAGCCGGTTTTAAAAAAATACAGCCTGATTAAGAAAGATAATAGAATTAATTTTGGGATTGTACAGATTAAGTAATTTAAGATAGCATTTGGCCTCAATGTGTGTGCTCAGCCTGCTTCTGGCGAAATGCATCAACCGTAAGCAAGGTTAATATAAACAACAGCATTGGATTTTAATCATATGCACTTCTATTTGCCAGGGTAAATAAATCTGCAAATATGACCATAGGCCACCTTATCGTAATATCCACAAGAATATTATCCACAAGCAATGCTAATTATTTACTGGAGCTGAAAATTTAAGTATAGATTCAGTTCTGGCGTTATAATGGGTGTTTCTGATGTAACCTATCTGAGTCAGATCAAGGAAAGAATACGCGAACACTAAAAGAAACCTTCAGAAAGATATGCGCCAAGCTTCATGGTACGTCGCGGCTGCCCCTAGCGGCCTCGCTGTGTTATGTGTTTTAGGAATGCCGAGTCATTAAGACGCTGAGCTTCGCTTACTCCTACTGTCTACACACTACGCCCTTATAATAAAGATAGTGAGAAAGCAGCCGTTTTCCCACACCTAAAATACCAAAACAGACATGATTGCTGGAATATTACTCTTCAGTCGCCTGTAAGGGCATTTGGGGTAAACCGTTTTGCCTCCATGTAGAAAGAAATACAATTTTTATTACGCATATTATCAAATTTAACTAAACACAATACCAGAGCGGCGGTATTGTTCCATAGAACACCGACATTGAATCAATATGTCTAACCCCCGTAATTACGACTTTCAGTAAAGGGAGTTAATATTCTATGTAAATTGTTCTTCTGGATCGGTGAGCATGTCATTATAACATTAAGTTATCTAAAAATCAGTTTAACAGAAGGAACGCGAACAGAATTTATAGTATATTGGTGACATAATGACTGACATAAATTATCCGTTGCAAACCAACAAATACGATCTTAACATTTCCACGCATAAAAAACAAACCCGAAGTCGTTAACAGCCTCCTTAGTGGTTTGCATTCCTTTATGCGTTCACGCCGTAGTAATATTACCACAAACACACCGCACTTGAAACGGAACTTGGCTAAATTTGAGTGTGTGCCGCCATCTAGTGGACATGAATTTCTTTACATCCTTAATGCCAGGCCAATTACGCAAGATTAAGCATCGCTGTGGTTTAGTTTGTTGCAGTGGCGCCTCACACCTCCAGTGCTCTGTATGTGGAGTTTGCTCGTTGTTCCTACTCCGTGAGCTTCCGTGAGTTTCACGGTTCAAACACATATAGTTTAAGTGCGCGACTCCTGTGACGGACCGGCATCTTGTCTGGCACGTCCCTCGCCTTGTCCCTGCGCTTCCTGGGATATAGGCTCAAATCTCACTACAACCTTACACAAGATAGCTGGAGGTAGTGGAAGAGGGTTGGATGGCATTTGCAGTAAGTAATAGACCTCGCGACATAATATTTATACAATCGTTCATTTATGGTGAAGCAGGATGCGGGACTATTAATTAAAACTCATCCTGCTTCAACAAGCAAGGCGTATGAGACCATTTGATATGGGGGCACAAATAATTGAACAAAAGGGGTTATTTATTTGAGGGATGAATGAAGCCAAATTAAATATTGGGGGCATGATCGGACTGAGGACAAAGAGGTCAAGTCCTTAGTATTTTTCTGCACCGGCAATAACCACGATCCATTACTGGGCAGACCTAGCAAGGGTTAACACTTTTGACCTCGGTATTTTATAAAACCTGGCCACAGTCTAGATTGGGTGCGTACCCCCCCCCCCCCCCCCCCAAGTTCCTACGCCCCTCTGTGCATGTATGCAAGAGCCTTCAACCTTTTTTGTCATCAGCTCTGATCTTCACTTACCCAATTTCTGCCTCTTATGAAGTCAGCACTTTCTGCTGAACTGGCACATTATCCACTGATAATTAAATTACACGTGAATACCGCACATTTATCTAAAACGCGCATGCTCTTAAAAATAAAGTAACACGGACACCGGGATTTCATATTTCATATTTATTTCCCATTGCACAGTAATTTCTATCTACAGAATTTCTAAATTGTTTGTGGCAGCAGATTCATAGTCATAAACATCCATGTGAAATTTGCATAAAACTGTACAAGAAAAATTGGCTACAATGAGAAAATACTGCAACCCACTGGTAACGTATTTTTCCAAGACAGAATATGGCGAATAGGACACAAACTTTCCCAAGTATGTTAAAGTGGATTCTTATCAGGAGAATACTGGATGCTAGGGTTACAAAAAAGAGAAACGAGAAGGGAGCTATAGGGCACCTCAGTCATCCGTGTAATATTTTCCTCACGTTTTCTGG
Source organism: Brienomyrus brachyistius (assembly GCF_023856365.1). NCBI lineage: Eukaryota > Metazoa > Chordata > Actinopteri > Osteoglossiformes > Mormyridae > Brienomyrus > Brienomyrus brachyistius. The sequence continues at coordinate 1,593,687 of NW_026042341.1, forward strand.
GAAGGTACAGTAGTAACTAGTCACCAACATCCTCACGACAATGCGCACACAGCATACAACAGAAAACAAAAGGGCTAAACATGATAGAAGGCGTTGAAATTACCGGTGAAGGTGTATATGGCGAGGGAAGCGAGCTCGGAAAATGATGACGGGCTCAAACGGCATTTTATTAGTAAACACTGAATATCATGCGTCCGCTATTGTGCAAGAAATAACCGGGTCTGTGCCTGCCGGCCGTCGACATATGTCGGTGCCAATACTACTACACCGCAACCCAGATGTGGGCAAGACAGAATCCGCGTTCACAGACTCGCCGTCCAGCCGACACCAGCCGCTCCGACATACAAATACCGTACATTTTCTCATTAGAAACATGAATTATTCTTTCATTTTTAAATATAGACAATATACACACCTTTATGCACACAGGTAATGATAAATATCTGTAAATGTAATATCTTTTTTCTTAAATTATAAATTAAATTATTGATTTATCAAATTTATCCAAATTAAAAGTATAGTACAAATATAACAGATTATCAATAAACGGAACTTGGAAACAAATCTGAAAGTGTGGCCATTCCTCCTCACTATAATATATATTATTTATGCAGAATCTATCCGTTTTAAATGCGTTGGTCCTTATGTGCTCTAAGGAGAGAGCGGCGACAAAATCAAACGCCTGTGCAATAAGAGCGGAAACAATACAAAAATACAGGATTCAGATATCAGCACTGGCCACCTTCCCTCCCATAAGCACGCATTTAGACATAAATTATGCGGGGGTAACACTACAAGTTACTGCATAATGCAAATCACACAGCCGTTTATGCAGCAGGGTAAGCGCAGCTGTCGCCGGCAGGATAGGGCGTTATGCGGACTTGGTGCTGCACGGGGCCGCGCCGGTTCTGTGATGGGGGGGCGCTGAAGACTTTGGGGATAAACAGAAAATAACAAAAACGAAATCTTTGGCGTCTGACACGAATATGGCGACTAACCTTTTCTCATTACTTTGCGAAATCTGCACTTTCAGATTTGCCTCCAGCTGTCTCATTATTTACATCAGGATGTAAAAACTTGGCAGGAAAAAAAAAGCTTTATCCCTCAATCGGTAAAGGAGGAAAAACTTCCGGCTAGATGTTCTCCTACGTGACATAAATAGCAGCTTTTTGCACTCTATAAAAAAACCGGAAAGATTCACACTGAGAATACCAATAAGGAATTATACATCTCCACATACAGTAAAACATATATTAATGTGTTCCTGTAACTAGCACACCATTATGAAGTTACTCACACGTTTCGCAGACGGATACACTCATCAATCGAGATTAGTAATAACGCATGACGTCCGCCCCAGGAGAGACTCTCCGGTTGATAATTCCTGGAATGCCAACCAATAGGATCAGATAGAGCGCGGTGACGCATTTCATTGTGCGGGACAACTGCGGCCAGCGGCCGTCAAGGGCTTTCTGCCTACAGGACGGCCTGTGTGGTCAAGGGAGAGGAACAATAGCTCTCGAAGCAGTGGATGATGAATAAAATAAATGGGTGAAGCACAATTAAAACACACATATTTCATCTTAGTGAGCAGAAAATTTGGACTGGATTCTATCACCCACGTCCTCACTGCTTCAGCTTAAAAAGCACAATTCATAGACAAAACAAAGGGGTGACTACATGGGCAGCTCAATACATATATACACACACACACATATATATGTGTGTTTATATATATATTTCTAGAAAGTCCACAGCCTATCCCCAGGCAGACCCCTGTCAAAGCGTTTTTGAAGCTAACACACACACACACACACACACGGAAACACACAGACAGACACACACAATATCCTTCCCAGACGACCTGCCTTTGGCACCGTGCAGGAGACCCACCACAGGGCCTCTCGTCCTGCAGAAAACCGGCTTCTCAGCTTATGGTCACGAATGAACAGAAATTTGCCACGATTCATCCAGTCATTTTGCCATTTCCCTAACGAACGCCACTAAGCGCATTACGCTCAACATGCTCCTTAACTGAAGAGGAAGAGGAACAAACTGAGAGTAAGTCAGTAGCTCTGAATATTGTTTTTGATACAAGTACCTCTGTTTCGCCCCAGAGGAAAAAATGAAAACTACGTACACGGACGCAAATTGCGATGCGGTTGTCAGCTGCAGCGTGAGTGGAAACAACGCAGAGCGAGCCTGCGGCACCCGGACGACGGCATCAGAACAAAAAGATGGAGGAAACAGTTATCATGGTCACTTCAGATTCCATCTCTGTTCTAAGCCTCCTGCCGCCAGTGAGTCCGTGCCAAAGGTAGATAGTCCAGGTCCAGAAAGTAAAAATCCAGGCCAAGATTTTGTTCCAACCAACCAGTTAAATACTCTATCACTGTTCGTTACTCAGCTGGTTGGTTGAAACAAAATCTTGGCCTGGATTGTTACTTTCTGCTCCTGAACTATCCACGCCATGCAGTAGTTTTCAGACATTAAAAAATCAGGAATTTTAACTAAGAGACATGATGGGCTCTGCGTTACCTTTGAATACCAGCTCTTTTATATGGACAATTAACATACAGTTCATTTGCCACGAAATACTCTCAATACGACAAAGAAAACAACCCAGAAGTGATTCACGGACGACAAAGCTAGACACGGGGGCCACAAGGCGTACACCTGACCGATAGAAAGTCAGAAGAGACTAAGAGCGAAAGGAAACGAATGACAAACGGAATGAAAAACAAATGGATTTCTATGTTATAGTGGGGCAGGACTGAACAAGGAGCCTGTTTGCACCCTTTGGGCATCCACTGCTGGAGGTCACTGTTTCCTGTGGGAGTCCGGGACATGGTATTCCAGGATTCCAAGGGGCAGAGTACCCTGCTCTTCACTGGTGGTTTATCCTCTGTTTTGCATACGACAGTCATATGTGAATATAGAGTTGAGTAATATTTAGAATTATATATATATTTTTTTTCTCTTGTATTTTTCAGGTTTTTAAGTTTTGTCTTAGTTACTCTTTGACCTTGTTGGCCCCATTGAGGATAAAAGTGGGAGCGGAGACATTTGGCTTTAGAAAATGGGAGAAGGGAGACCCCCCCCCAGCATGGGACGGGCTCCCTGAGGAGTCTGCTGGCCCCCTTCCTCTTGGCCAGGGGACCACTTTTACTCTCAGCCATATTGGTTGTTGTTGGGGGAAACAAAAAGAAAGGAAACAGCACGAACAGAAGAAGACGACACCATCAAGGTGATTTTTTTTCCCCCTTTCGATTCATTTTCCACCCAAAGCCGAGGCGGTGGAGGACCGTTATTGTGCTCGAGCGCTCCTCTGGGGCCTGTCCCTGCTGTCCAGCAGAACTGAGGGAGGGAGGTGGGGGGGCCGCTGGCCTCCAGGTGGCGCCGTGTACAAGAGCACGAAGTCCCTCAGCTCCCCCCGCACTGATCAGAACTGGTACCACTTCTTGTCTTTGCACTTCAGCATCATCTGGGAGGGGTGGGAAAAAGAGCAGAGTATGTTTACCTGAAGAGCAAATGCTACACAATGACTGACATTTAGAAACTGAGACTAAGAGGTGAGAATAACCCCATATACATAAGTACTGACTATGTAAGCAAACAGATTACTGACCAAGACCCTTTAACAGTGCAAGTACTGACTGATACCCATTAGCAGTCTAAATATTGACTGACACCCATTAGCAGTGTAAGTACTGACTGACACTAGTTAGCAGTCTAAGTACTGACGGACACCTATTAGCAGTCCAAGTACTGACTGACACCCGTTAGCAATGTAAGTAGTGACTTGCACCCATTTAGCAGTGTTAGTACTGCATGCAGTCAGAACACAATCACCGATACCCAGGAGCCATAAGGATGTAACGAGTCTCACATCGTGGGCATGTTTGGAGAAGGACTCCGCGCTCGCCATCATGGCCGCCGTCCTCTCCTCCAGTTCTCCAAGCTTCTGTCCCCTCTCATCCAGCGCAATGCGGGCACGTGCCAGATCGCCTACCACACCCGACGCTGCCCCCTTCATGCCCTCGATGCCGCCAGGTCCAGGGATGTGCTGAGCCAGGCTCCGCGAGGCTTTGCCTGCCACAGATTCCCCGACTGCAAGGAAGAGAATACTTATCACCCAGGGGGTCATGTGATTAACGTGCCCTCAATGCATGCCATTGGTTAATGCATGCCATTGGTTAACCCATGCCATTGGTTAATGCATGCCATTGGTTAATGCATGCCATTGGTTAATGCATGCCATTGGCAATATCGGGGACCCGTTTCACAAAGCAGGATTTCTCTCTTAGCTGGATAACTTGTTTGATTTAATTTACTCCAGTTAAAATGGCCTTCGGTCACTTATGCTTAGCCTTAAATCCGACAAGTTGTCAGATGAAGCAATAAATCCTGCTTTCGGAAAATAGGCTTGCTTTCTGTGTAGATTCTTCTGAGTTCATAAGTCAGAGTTTCAATTTCAGGGGGTGCTCCAGTAGAAATTTCCAACTAGGAATTTCCAAGTCACGAGTTCAAGAGGAACGAAGCACAACTATCTTAGCAACTTACATAGTTGAAACCATGCAACTGCATGGCTCCATCTATTTAAGTTGAGAACAAGAGCTTTTAGGAAACACACCCCATCAAGGGGACATCAAGCCCTTGCTGTGTGCATCTTTGTTCTGGTGCAGGTCAGATTTGGTCCAGCAGGCCTCTGCATCATACAGGCCCAGGGCACCAGGACCTTGGTGCCGTCGTGTGCCAAACCACATCCACTCTCTGCCACCCTCCAAATTTCCCTTCATTGCCTCTTTCGTTTAGATTTTTTCGTTGTCCTTGGAGAAGGTGAGACAGAGAAGGCTGGCGCACTGGCTGATGCAGGGTGGGAGGCTGGGGGGGGGGGGTGAACTGAGGCAGCTACTCACACAGCTCCTCCCGGTCCAGGGACTGTGCGCCGCCCCCAAAGAGACCCTTGAAGAAGCCTCTGTTGGGAGCCTCAGGGGTTTCCACAGGAGTGAAAAGCTCTCCAAGCATCTCCTGGATCACACACGGGACACACAGGCGCGCATTCAGGCAAACACGCACACTCGCCGCGCTGCAGCAAAACACGCAACTGCTGCAACGATACAACGGCAAACACTCATCTCCCGTTCTCTACCGACGTCAGATTCTCCTGTTATTTTACCCCTAATTTCTCCACACAGCTTGATCTGCAGTGTCCGGTTAATAGAGCACAGCTATGTGTGTGGAGGACAAACAAACAGCACTGCTCATTACCCATCAGCCAATAGTACGTGCTCCAGGAAAGCAGGCCCCGCCCCCTCACCTGTAGGTTCTCGCAGGTGTCCTGGCTGTAGGTGATCCTCTGGATCTCGGTGGGGGAGATCAGATACATGGCCTGTCCGTTGTTGCTGAAGCAGAACGTCCTGGCGATTCTCATATCGGTCAGCGGCAGGTAGTTCACGTCCAGCAGTGGTCTTAGGCCGGGTAGACTGTAAGGACATTGGGGTCAGGAGGGGTGTTAAGGCTAATTCCCCTGCATTCCGTCTCCTGTAGAATGTTCAAAATCAGCAGTGAGCCTGTAACTGGGTCTAGAAGCTTCCGGCTGACGGAGCGGAGCAGACCTGGCAGCTCTCTGAGTGCCGGAGCACGCAGGGGTCAGGGGTGGTGCGGCCACGCGACCAGCTCCGTCTGCCGCCGTCGCGGCTCAGATTCTCAAGGACAAAAGGGACCCGAGTTTTCCTCTGGAATCAGAACTTTTTTTGTATAGCAGGACGTTGTGTTTATGCGTATAAAAGCAACTGCTAACAGACCTGGGAGGTGGCCTCAGGTGACCTCAAATGTGTCCTCATCAGGCTATAATGCACCAAGCTCTTGCGGGTCAGAACTTTCACATTCTTTTTCAAAGACTTAACTTCTTGTACAGGTGTTTGGGTGAACTGCCAGACCAAGCCTGACCGGGCCAGACTGGGCCTGATCGAGACTGACTAAACCAGACCTGGCCAGACTTGGCCACAACGAGCCAGAAGAAGTTAGACTGAGCCTAACAGAGTCATCTCCATTACCATACGGTTCCCCCATAAAGCCTCACCTAAGGGCCATGATGTGGCCATTGGCGCAGAAGCAGGCGACGCATACACCAGTGCCCATCTGCACCACGTCGCTGCGCAGCACGAAGGACGTCTCGGTGATGTTGTGCTTGACGGAGGCCTGCGAGGGCAGGGCCAGCACCTTGGCCTGCTTCTCCGAGCACACCACGGCGTAGTGGGTCTCGCTCAGCTCCTGCGACGCCGACGGCGACACCGACACCGGCCTCCGCTTCCGCGCCTTCTCCCGCTCGTCCCGGTCATCGAAGGCGTTGGGCTCGTACCAGGGCTCGTGGGCTGGGGGAATGATGGTCCCGGTGCCGTCCAGAAAGGCCATCCGTAGGATGCTTCCTTTCAGTCTGATCAGCGTGCCTGGAAGACACGTCGTTCAATAAACAGTGTGTAGTGACTAAGCCTTGCCCCTGGACCCATTCCCGACCCCACCCTGACACCTACCGCTCGGTGACACGATGACTGGCTGTAGTAGCCTCTGCTCGCCTGGAGGGGGCAGGCTGAGCGCCACGCCCAGCACGGTGCCCAGGGAGGTGCCCACCCACAGGCTGGGCGTGGCGACGGCCTCACCCTTGCGGGCAAACGTCTCGGCGAAGTGCAGCGACGTGATGGCCTCCCGCGCCTCCTTGTCGATGCTGGTCACACTGGAGCTGCGCGAGCGGCTGAAGGAGCTGTCCCGGCCGTCTGGCGGGATGGCGCCCCGCGGGGGACAAACGGAGAGGAGGACAGTGGAGGCAAAGAGAGAGAGAGAGGTACAGCACCCGTCCCAAGGAGAACAAATGCCCAAGTCTGGGCAGACAGCAAGGACGTAGATTTGAGTATGTATGAGCGATGCATGTCCCTACTAATACTGTGGGAGTACCGTGTGTTTACAGGGTTGGGGGGTTGGGAGGTCTGGGCTGATTTGGTCCCTACCGATGTGGAAACTAAACCCATGCCCTTGGCAGACAGACAAGATATGAAGGATGATTTTATTACAACTATAATCTGTTATATTGATGGTTTCCGAAAGGCAAGCATTGCAGGATACAAAGCAAGCCGACGTTTGCTGACATATGGCACACGGGTTGTAGGTGTGGATACAGCGCGGCCATCGCAGCACCAGTAGCATGAGGGCGGGGTAATGCGCGCGGCGGTGTGTTAATGCGGAGCGGCGGAAATGAGCATCGCAGGCGGACGTCACCGCATGCTCTGGGCATGAGAGGGTGAGCCGAGCGGACGGATGGATTCACGGGCACTGCGAACCCACCCCAGACTCACACACGCACACACACATGTTCTGCTAACAGCTCTCGTTTCCATCAGACTGCTCCCTAGGATCTGATCTGATAGCGGTTATCGTCCTCTGAGGCAGGTTATTCCGGCTTCATGAAGACGTCAGAGAGCAGCTGTTTTGAGAGCAGTTGCCCAGGGAGGCTTATGCGGGATGGATGCGAGCCACAGTCTTGATCCGCTGCTGTGTCGGAGATGGTTATTCCGGGATGAATGGGCCCAGGGATGGGATTGAGTACCTGGATGCCCATCTGGGGCCACAGGCCTGTCAATATTCCCGAAAAAGGCATCGTTCTGCTTCTCTACCTGAAGCGTCACCTTTAAGGAAAACTCTACTCCCAAAGCTCACGGTTTCCAAAAATCAGTTTGATCAAAACGGAAGTAAAGGGTCTGACAAGAGGAGCCCACGTGTCCACAGCGGTGCACTAGGATCAGTGAGGTATCAGCCCAAACCTGTCGAGCTCCGTTAACCTCAGGTGGGTCCACTGACTGACGTCAGGTACAGGGCTAGGTGTGGGAGGCCGCCCCTTGCGATGACACGCCTCCTGGCTCCGCCCCTTCCCCCCCTCCCAATCCTGCAGGATGGCCTGTAAGCAGAGCACTGCTGGAACTGCTGCTTCTGCACAACTTCAGATCACGAACAGCACACGGCACACCTGAGAGTCCACGCCCCCCACACACACCAGCTGGGACCAGCCAGGGGGGTGGGGGGGTTTCACGTCTCAGAGCTTGCTAGAACCATCAGGGCCCAGCATTCCAAATTTCCGGCCCAGCGTTAAGTCATTCGAACGTCAGTGTGTTCCACATTGCCCACGGCCACATGATGTTGCAAGATCTGACAGGTACAGCAATGGAAAAACAACCCACTCCCCCCACCACTGTTTAAAAGAAACAAAAATAAAAATTAAGAGTGCAAGCACGAAGTTAAGGCTTACCCAAATCTGGCTTTAGCTCAGTAGGCAAGCTTAATTTCCGTGACATCTTAGCTGGAAAATAGAAAACATCCCGTCTTTACAAAAGCACTCCTCAGGTTGCACACACGTCATGCAGATGTGTCGGGATGGCACATGAGAGACGGGGAGGTGGGCCGAATACTGGCCGCCCCCCCCAGAAGGCGCAGGGATGACCAGGCATCATGCCAAACAGACAGGCAAGGAGAGACAGCACCGGGGGGGGGGGGCAGGATAGAACCCTGAAAGAAATTTCACCGCACAGAAACAGGCATTCAGAATACTCATGCCAAGAAGCATGCAGCACACAGGAGGAAGGGAGGAGGGGAGTGAGGAAGAAGAGGAGGAGGAAGATGGCTATAGCTGTTGGTGGGGGAGAGGTCTGCAGGCTAAAACGCGAGCCTGCAGCGGAGAGACCTCTGCACCAGCAGCGCGGCGGAGAGTCTACATGCAGCACCCAGAACGAGGTCAAATCCCAGTAAAACACTCGCAACCAAACGTGAGCGAATTACAGCCTCGCAGGATGGCAAAGAAGCAACCAAAGGAAACAAAATTAATAAAGTGTGGGTCGTTTTCAGAACGGAGTTCGACCGGTCAAGCAAGAGGTATGGAGCCGTGGAACAGTGTGAAACAACGTTACTGTTGTGATGAAGCGGGGACGGTCCCTGCGATGTACACGAGCGCGGCGGCAAACCCTTAGCGAAACCGAAAACGGTGACTTCGGTCGCCACTCAAAGCTGCATGGTCACTCTCCTCGGAACATTCCGGTCTTTTCCCTTTTTCTATTAATTTCATTGTCAAGTTCACATGCGGAAAACATAGATTAGTCGTTCAGTCTGTATTATACTAACAGGGAATCACTCACAGTTGTAAGGGACAATACTACTGTTACAAGAAATAATTAATCTTAACACCCCCCCCCCCCTCCCCCCCATTGCTGAATACAGGAACGAACAGTACACAGACTAAAATGGCACAGATGGATACAGCACAATCACAAATATAGTGGCGTGATGTCAAATCAACAGATGACTTGGAGGGCAGGAATGGGGTGGGGCAATTGTTGAAGGTGGTAAACAATTGGTACAAGCACATCGCGCGAGTCACGTGACATGTGGCATGCATTGTCATCGCCCGGCACTGGGTCCTTTTCTTTTGTTTTTTTTTTATTTATTTTGCTTCGTTTTGTTCTGTCTTCAGTCAGTCAGCGGCGCAGCGCTGGTGACGTCACACAGAAGCACGGCTTTTCTAGAACAAAACGGTGTTTGTTTGTTTTTTTACTGGTACCTCACGGTGACGCACCGCCACCCTTACCTCCTCTACCTCCGCCATTGTACAGCTGCTGATGGTTTGACGTCAGCACTTTTAGGGAAGTAAAGCAAACGAGCAGTTAGAGTAGGCGGGGCTTCGGCAGCTCCGTCCAATCACACGCCACCCCAAATACAGACAATTCGCTTCCCGCTCCAGGCTTCCAAGCTAGCTTGTGTTGACTCTCCTACAGTAGCTGGAGAGCCGGTGGAAGTTCACACTCATTTTTGTGCATGAAACAATAATGTAAAAGATATATTTCTGCTTGCTGCCCAGCAGAGGGTGTCGCTGAGCTCTATAACCTAGAGTGTGGGTCTACCCTGGTGTTCACCCAGAATCTAATTCTCCCCAAGGTTGACTTGGGGCTGCGTACTGCACTCCATTCACGACGCACGGGACGGTAATCATTAGAGGACGTCTCCCTCACTTCATTCCATAGGCCCACACGGGGTTCGAACCCGCGTGAGATGGTGCCCTGAAAACTATGTATGGTGGCCCTAGCATTCGGCTGGCGAGGGCGTGTGAGGTTTGCCAGACTGTAATCCAATTCAAATGTAAGGTTAATAGAGTTTCTAACTTTATTATACATTTCTCCAGTATAAATCATTCCTCTGGGCTCATCCTTGCCAGAGGCCCTTGTGAAGGATGGGCTTTGTGCAGCTGTTGGCTGGACTTGATGGCGAGGATCCTGTAACAAGCTCCTCTGGGACTCTGGGCGTCGAGACCCAGATTGTAGCCTGGTAAAACTGCAGCAACCCTGACACGACGTGGTGGGGTGGGGAGGCGGGGCATGAGAAAAATGGCCCAGGAGTCTCTTTAACTCTGGTTGGTGGTTCTCAACCTTTCTGAGTGACAACCCCCAAGATAACATTGGTTGGTGTTTGCATCCCCCATCATATCTAGGTGTCGATGGACACAGCCCTGTCCATGGTGAAAAAAACAACTAACAACCACTTAAAAATCTATTTCATCAAAATCCAGATTTCATTTAGTAAGTGTACAGTTTTTCACAATGATCTGGCAGCCCCAAGAAATGATCTCACAACCCCTGTGGGGGTCTGGACCCCCCAGGTTGAGAAATGCTGCTTAAACTGGTAAGTTAAATGCAAAGTGGTAAACTAAACATGGTCTAACTAAAAACTGTGCAGGACTCGTGTGCGAGCTAAGAAATACCCAACAACTGTGAATGAGTAAGTTATTAGCTGATTTGCTGATAAATGGCCGTCTCACTGCAATCGTGTGGCTGAAGCTGACGTGATGAGGTGACTGCTGTCAAGACCCTTCATGTCCGAACGGGCCTATGAGGGCAGCATCCTGGTGGACCACGAGTTGAATACACAACCAACATGCAGCCAGGAGGCCAGAGCAATGATGACTCTGTTCACCATCGTTCACAAACTGAACCTCGTCTCTAAAGAGCAGATTTCCAGCACAGAAGCGTCGACGAATCCCCTGCTTCTCCACACACGGCATGACTGCAGAAGCTACCGTGGCAACTGCGTGCGTGAGGCACAGCTGGGTCCATAAGTGTGAACAGGAAAGAGAATCACGTCGGCTAGCCGAGAGTTAACCGAGCGATCACCCCGATTGGTGGCATCAGTATCCCGGATCATGCCGCACCGAGGGACAGTGGCAGGAGCCTGCCTTTCATCACAGCGGGGTTCGGGAGGCATCAAGCAGCAAAGTGCACAACCCAGATTAATTAGGCCCTGGTTCGTTAGTACTGCACAAGAGGAACTCGGCAAATTAGCGAGAAGCGGAGCGCCGCGGGCATCTGCAATCATACGATACCTAGGTCACTGGATAGCAGCCTGGAAAACGTCCTGCTTAGGGATTTCGCTGGGGACACGTTTCGAGGAAAAACCAAAAAGACGACAAATGGAGAAAAGAACAAAAAAAAAATAAAAACATGTCAAGCCAGTTTCGAAGGAAACATGGGAAGTGCAAAATGAGATTTAAAAATAAGCTTTGAACATAGCTGCAAGCTCAGGGATTAACGAAAAGACAGGAGACATGGGTGCAATGTTCCTCGGCGTGGAGCCACTGTCCGTGCGGAATTATCCTTAGCCTCGCGACCTCTACCCTGTTTTGGGTGTCGTGTGCTCAACTTTCTGGGTGCCTTGTTTATTATCCGACCGAGGTCTGAGCCTTGGTGACGCCGGCTTGTATCTCCTTCCAGGCATCTCGGTAGAGAAGGCAGAGCCAGAAGGACCTCGTCTTTGGGTCTGTGGTAACATACGGAACCGGAGCACTGGAACGGCATTGGCTTCTGATACGCCGCCAATTTAATCTACACCCTTCTGGAATAAAATAAGAATTTATATTGCTTATTTCAGCATTTCTGTGGAAATTATGTTGTGGGAAATAACTACCTTTTTCTGCCAAAGTCAACAATCTCTGCGCATTAGTAAAACCACAGCAAAACACCAGCACTGTGCTTCCTGGAAATGGGGCTGGATTGGACTTTGATCAAATCCAAAAAATATCTAAGGCTGATTTTTTTTTACATGAACTGCCTGAGTGGTTTTGGGGGCAATAAAACTAGCTACAGCGTTGTAGAGTCGGTACAGGGGATGACACAACTTTTCATGTGCTGTGGATATTACTGCATCAGATTGGCTTTCATCTTTAAGAGAGAAACTCACAAATAGATGGATTTAAACAAAATCTTGACTGCCCAAATGAAAGGGCAGAAGCTGTAATCGCGTTACGGCAACGTTAAGGCGATCACCGCGCAATACGGGCTTAAGACCCGTCCTTATCGGCAACGCAAATGAACCCACCATTTAGATGGAGGTTAATCCCCATTAATGCCATGAAAAGGGGTACAAGGGGAAAAAATAGCACCCCCTGGAGTGAGATCCTTCCATAGCAGTAGGGTCACCCCGACACAGTGAGTTACATTCACGGAGTAATGGGTACAGTAAGCATGATTCAATAAGGGGGGGGGAAGGGTGTGGCAGGGGGCATGATCTCATAACCCACTGGTGCAATGGTTTTCTTTTCTACTCACACTGGAATGAATAGCCAGGCAGACTTTGCCACAAAAGCGTGGCACCCCAGTTGTTCAGACCAAAGGCCAGTTCTTGGTTGTCTGATGGCACAGGCTCACTTCCGGGCTACAAAGTGAGTCAAGCGGGCGACTCAATTTGACCCGCGGCATCGTGAGACGTCAGCATTAGCATTGATATCGGAACACCTACAGGCCAATTACAGGCCCCGGAGTTGCTTATTTACATCACACTGGGGTCCACCTTGTATTGCTGCATTTTCAGGCAAGCATGTGCATTATGTTAAAAATAATAAAAAAAAAATATATATATGATTTATAAAAAAGATAGTTTTACCTGAAGTGGGAGATTTGCAGCGGTCCTCTGAAGTGGTGGATCCCTCGCTGATGTCACCGAGGCCTGCTCAAACGGAAGAAGGAGTTATGATGGAGATCAGCGCCTCCTCTAGACCATCTGGGTCAAATTAGGTTCGGTTTACGGGCCCTGAGATAAAACCGAGGCTTTTATAATGCTCTGGTTTCCAAATAACAAGAAAAACGCAGCAGATAGTTTCACTGGACTCTTGGGAGCGTAACAAGACCTCTAAAGGTTCTCTAGCAATCGGTACATTTGTCTGATTCAGTACGAGGTCACTGCCCATCTTTTGTGCGGGGAGGGTGAGGGTGAGGGTGAGGGTGAGGGTGAGGGTGAGGGTGAGGGTGAGGGTGAGGGTGAGGCTCTGTGCCGGTTACCATTCCCATCGTGTCGACACTGACAGGTCTGAGCTGTCGGACACCGACGACGATCAGATGATACAAACGGCATCGAGGTCTGGGACTGGCGGCTCAGTCATAGCATCCCGTTACACAACATCATTTTGCATCATTTTGTAACATTAGAGGTGCAATTCTGCATCCGCACCAGGTGGCGGCACTGCAGAGCAGCGTGCTCAGGGGCTGCCTAGACCTATGTGTGGCAGCAGGAGAGCAAAGTTGAATTTTCTCTATCTTCGTGATTCCATGAGAGGATTTCAGACAGATGAACCGCTGCATGAAAACATCCTGTTTGCTTTCAAAGAAGACAGACACATGATCCACATAGAAATAATCTATCATCACCTGTTTTCATTTTCCTATTCAAAATGCATGAGGCACACATTCATAATTCATATGTATATCTCCTCTTGACATACACGTGAATGCAGGTGTAATCATTAAAAACACTCAAATACTCAAATACAAATACTCAAACAGATAAGCCATGTAAATACATCTTGAGATGCCCATCCATCCATCCATCCATCCATCCATCCATCCATCCATCCATCCATCCATCAAACACTTATCCTGATTAGGGTCACAGGTGTCTTGGAGCCTATTCCAAGCAGCACAGCGCACAAGGCTGGGGTCCAGCCTACGTGTCAGTTCATTACAGGGCACACCCATATTTATACAGTACATGTAATTTAGAGACACCAGACAGGCTAACTGCCGGAAGAAAGCCACACGATACAACCTGCACACACGCAGATGGGGTGGGATTGGAACCCACAACCCTGGAGGTATGACAATGAATGCAATTTACAAAAATTAATCTTTGGTTTTTAAAGGGTGGTATGACTAAAAGCATGATTTTTAAGATTGGGGTACAATTGTAAAGACTTGCCAGGTTTAAAAAAAAAAACTGATCAAAGACAAGATTACACGCATTAATCATTAACACACTTGTGAAAACCTTTCTTTTGGTATCTTAATTAGAGTCTGTGGGAAGGACAGAAAGTGATAAGGAATCTATGAGAACACTTAATGATGGTACCGACGCATATATCAAATCATACTTTATCTCTCTTGAGGTGAGATTTCAAAACCATGAACACTGAGTGGAAAACTGTATCCAGACTCCGATCTGCCTCCTTGATGTAGTTACATGTTAGCCTCCGATGGATGCCCAAGCTGTTTCTGGGCTCCAGTGAACTGCAGATGAACTGTTTCTAGCTTTGTGGTTTAAACGTGGAGAATCGGAGAGAGAGAGAGAGCAAAACAGAGAGAGCAAGACAGACAGAGTAAAACAGAGAAGGCAAAAGAGAGAGAGAGCAAGACAGAGAGAAATAGAGAGAGAGCAAAACAGAGAGAAATAGAGAGAGCAAGACAGAGAGAGAGGGACAAAGAGCAAGACAGAGAAAAACAGAGAGAGAGAAGGACAGAGAGCAAGACAGAGAAAGAGGTACAGAGAGCAAGACAGAGAGAGAGGGACAGAGAGAGGGACAGAGAGAGAGAGGGACAGAGAGAGAGGAATGGAGAGCAAGACAGAGAGAGAGGGACAGAGAGAGGAATGGAGAGCAAGACAGTGAGAGAGGGACAGAGAGAGAGGAATGGAGAGCAAGACAGAGAGAGAGGGACAGAGAGAGAGGAATGGAGAGCAAGACAGAGAGAGAGGGACAGAGAGAGAGGGACAGAGAGAGAGGAATGGAGAGCAAGCCCTCACGTTGGTGCAGAGTCCTATCCTAAGTGCTTTGGTTCCGCCGCAGAGACAGAAGTGACAGGAAGTGACAGAGAAGCAGCAGTAATAGCAAGTGACAGGGAGATGGCGGATTCAAGGAGGAACAGGAAGTCAATGGTGGGAGTGTGAGGTCCAGAGGGGTCCTGGAAGAGGACGACACCTGCCCTGATGTAGAACATTTATAAAGAGGCGGGACGGCGTATGAATCATGCGGACTGAATTTTTCGGGTTTTTCTTGACGTTACACCAGCTTTGACCCCAGATGGTTCAGAAGGGGACGTTTAAAAGGACTGGATCTCCGATGTACTGAGGAGGCCTCAGCCTCGACATTCTCAGCGGCTGGCGTCTCTGGGCTGCCCGTCACCCTAGAGTAATGCCCACTTGCCATCTCCACCTCCTCTCCTGTGCCCCTCCTTACCTCCGGAGGGTTGTCTCGATTTGCGGGGGGAGCGCGGCTGTCTCTGGTAGGGGTCATTGGAGCCGTACAGCTCGACCGTCCCCAGGTTGAGCAGGACAGTCTTCTGTAGGTAGTCCACGACGGCCAGGCCATTGCTGTTGCCGAATACGACGCTGTTTCGCAAACACAAAAAACACGGAATGGAGAAGGCTTACTGGTGGTAAATCACCACAATCGTCACCTCCAATGACAACGTCATCAAGCTGCTCCGCACAGCAGACCAGGCAGGTAGGCGTGGCCCTGCTCTGCGCTACACCCACTAAGAACAAAAAAAAAAACCCGGAGAGCACCCAGTACATATCTGTCAATGAAAACGAATTTAGAACCAGGTTTAATGGCCCATTTCAGAAATTCTGTAAAGGCTATACTTTTAGGGGCAGTGGGTTCAGACGGGCCATTTTTAGAAACATCTCAATGAAGATGCATCTAGAAAGGGGTCTGATGGACCAGCCAGGCCATTTCGGCGCAGCACGCCCACTTCGGTTACCTGCTCGCTGATGTGATTGTTTACCAGCGGGTCCAGTGAGGGATGGGCAGGTCTACAATTCCACCCGGCCGTATTTCTGTGAGGCCACTTTCGCAAGCCAGCGAAGCTCGTAACGGCTGGACGGATGCGGGAGGTACGCATCCTCAGAGTGACGGGCGTTCTCGGTCCACACCAAACTCACAGGCCATAGGAGGAGTTCACGGCCAGGCTGGTGATCTGCTGCGGTGGCTCCCCGCTGACCCACACCAGCTGCACCACCAGCTCCACCTGGTACCCCGGCGACTGCTTCAGCGGGGTGCTACGGACCCTGGTAAGGGGGAGGGGGGGGGGTCAGGGATGGGCTATGAGGGGGTACCAGCTCCTGGTTTGGGCCACAGCACCAGCACAACCTTCGGTGTTAATTACAACATTAATTTTATTTTACTAAATATGGACAGCAGGTGGTGTAGCGGTTAAGGAAGGGTACCTCTGAGCAAAAATGTTTTTTAAATCACATGTTGCAAATATGCTGTTGTGCTTTAAATCAAAGTGTTTACCTTGAGTTTCTTTGGTTCCAAAACACCTGTATATAAACAGTAACGAATGTGGATTCACTAAGACATCATCGGTGAACAGAACCTACTTGAGGCAGGGCACATTATCCCGGATCCCGTCTGAGGAGCTGCTGCTGGTGGAGGGGTGAGAATGGGACACGCTCGTCTGGGGGCTCGAAGTTCCGCCTGCCGGAAGCTGTTCCAGCCCCACTTCTGGGGACTCTGCGTCGTTGAGCTCGTACTGCAGCCGGACCTCCAGGAGCTGCGGAGAGGCGGCAGAATGTAAGGTTAGACACCATGACCATAACGGCCAGGGACGGGTCTAGGGTAAGGGGAGATCCGGGGCTCAGCCTAGAACCGTCGATGAGTTGGAGTTCAAGACTTAAAAGTATAAAATCCCGATCTGTATATTCCGTTTAAAATACATGGGCTCTGTGTCCGTCATGGTGCCTCTGGTGTTTCAGACAACAGAACTACACTATACATTATACTGTATATAATGAATAAAACATGGCGAGATTCAGGGTCCTCCCAAACACATTTGGGGTTTAAGCATCACTAGCCAGACCGTGCCGCCGCCTCCCTGGCAGAGTGAAGCCCGAAGTGGCAAAATAGAACATAGTCAAGTGAGAGACTCATAGCGATTGAAGGAGAAGCTTTGAGGAAGATGGATTGGAAGGGGCAGCTCTACAGAACCAAGACGACGCTGAGATCCGTCTCGGACAGGACCACCGACGCCACACTCTTACTGCCCAGATGTCAGCGCAAGTCCACTGGGAGACGCCCGTCAGGCAACACACTGGTCGTAGCAGCTAATCGCCTAAGCAAGATGACGGAAGGAGCAGATGTCCCGCCAGCGTGGCATTCTGGGAAAAGGGGATGACTTTGACGCCGGCAGCCGTTCTCCCAATGGTGCCGGCACGGAATCAAGACACACACGGGCTAAATAAACATCGAATTTGTATGGGGTACGCAGCGGAGAGCCAAGGGAGCCTGACAGTGTCCAGAGCAGGTACGAGTGATATATTGTGCAGGGTTCATTAAGGCGTGCATAGCGATGTGTATACAAGCGGACAAAGGGAGGCTGAGAGAGAGAGAGAGAGAGAGGGAGGGAGAGAGAGAGGCAGAGGCAATAACTCACATGCATGGAGACAGGTACACATACAGGGATAGAGAGAGCAATGTACACATACACAAGGACAAAGAGAGAGAGAGAGAGTGTGTGTGTGTGAGAGAGAGAGAGAGAGAGACAGAGAGAGGGGGAGAGTAACACACATACATACAGGGACAGAGAAAGAAAGTCAGTAACTCAAATATACAGATGGACAGAGTAGACCTCTCTGTCACACACACACACACACACACACACACACACACACAGGGACGAGTTAAATCTCTCAGACACAGTAAATCCCCCCTAGGATTCACTCTGGCTTTACACAGGCCAGTAACAGCCTCCCCAGGCAGTGTAATGGGGGGGGGGGGAGGGGGGGGGCACAGTCAGGGGCGCAGTACCTGCACCACCTCCGTTGTCACTTCCTGTTTGCTGAAGCGGTAGACGATGACGTGCGCGGAGACGCCTGCCACACACAGCATCCGGCTCTCGGCGCACCAGGACAGGATCTGGATGGCGAAGGGGTCCTCGTCCACAATGTCTGTGCTGGGCTTGTCTTCCTTGTTGCGCGACTTCTCGAACACTTTGGCGGTCTTCAGCTTGTACAGCACCTGAAGCATTACTGTGGGCGAGCGGGGGGGGTATGTGTCGTCATCAAGCCGTCGCAGTATTGAAAGGCAGCTACATGCCACTCCACCCTGGAGCAGGGAGGCCTGCTGATGAAGAGCCCCGCACAGCGGTAATCGAACTCGATAGTTGCAACATCGTTAAAATGGGTTAATTACTTTTCAGCCGGTTTGTCAGGACTCTGCCTTTGCTTCACTTTAATCACCGATAAATGCCTGCGATGGGGACGCCATTACCCCCCCCCTGTCCGAACCGCCCACCCCACACGTCACACTTCAGCAGGGCCAATGAAGGATGTCAAGGACTGCAATATATAATTTGAATTAGAGCATCAAAGTGAGGAAATTCCCTCTTGGTAGCGACTTGCCGCCTGTCCGCCCCCTTCAGCCGGTGTCACGGTGATAAGGGCTGGGTGATGTGTAGTATTAATTTCCACATCGCATGTTACGCACATGTCATTGTCACATCACAGTGACAGCGATAGTGAGTGGGGTTGCTTCAGTTGCATCTCATTTTTCATACCGTCTGGACATCATTTTTTGATTCCATAGAGCTAATGAGAAAAAGCAAATGATTTATCGGCAGAACTTGAGGCAACACCACCGACTTTGCTTTACAAATATTGCGATATTTATCGCAAGAAAATCACATTGCGGTATTTGAAATTTTTCCAAAACTGCGCAGCCCAAACGGTGATGCCCTAAATTGTGTCATCATGTTACCTCACTGCGCTGAAAGCTTGTGCACCTTCCCCCATCACACCTCCAGAACCGTGAGTCACATGACCTGGGGAGTTAACATTCTGTTCCCCCTCCCAGGTGTAACCTGGAGGTAGCATCCGGCGAACGGACTGGAGCGTGACTGATGTGGAGGGGAGGGGATTTATGGGATAGCTGGACTCTCCTGCTCCCAAGCCTCCCGGAAGCCGTAAGGCATCAGAAAGATGCTCTCTCCCTCCCAGAGAACTATTTATCTCTCGGATAAATGACCCTCTTGTGGCACACCTAAGCTATACCTCCACCCGAGCGGAGCCTGGCCCCCACCACGGTCTGTAAGCGGCATGAAAAACGGCCACCGCTTTCTGAGCGGTGCTCAACGATAGACATCAGGAATTGAGGGCATAAGCTGTCGATTCAACATTCCTGCCGGTATATGTGACATTTTTCTCGAGACTTCTGGGGTGGGGGGGGGCACTTACTTGCAGAAGCATCCCAGAACTTCACTGACCCATCAGCATGTCTGCAGAGAGAGAGAGAGAGAGAGAGAGAGAGAGAGAGAGAGAGAGAGAGAAGTAAAGAGCGGCTCCTGCAGTTTTGTCAACGCCTCGTCAGCCCCATCGAGCCATGACACTTGTCACAGACAGAACACCCCCCTGTGCTGCGATCAGAGCAGCCCTCAGCACAATTTGTTGTGGGGGGGGGGAGGGTGGAGAGATGACAAATCCCAAACAGACATGTGACCATCACAGCATCCTCTCCCCTTGGCAGCGATGCTGGGAGCAGCTCACGGAAAGAACCTTAGTTGTCAGAGTGACGATGGCCCCATGCGCCACCTGCTGGAGGACGCACACACATGCGCACAAAAAACCGTACCAGCCCCTTCGTCGTACCTGTGGCCTGGTCCAGATGGGGTTGGATGGCGGCCATCTCGCCTATTTATGCGTCATTTCCGAGTGTCATGGGCTGGTAACGCGTTTCATGCCCCTATTCGAAGTCATTACTCAATCACGCTGGCGTACACACTCTGATAACCAGAGCAGCTGAAATATCTGGGCACAAAGATCACATTTTACACTTAAATGCATCTAGACGGCCAGTAGCAAGGTGGCCAAGTGAAGACTGCCCCGTGCCCTCAAGATTATCCATACATGTACCGGGAGTGATCCCACTGCTGAAATGGATTAGTAAACATACGTTATATAAATGGGTAAAACGCTGTAAATGGACTTCGATAAATGTCAGAGATAAACACAGAATGGCATGAAACTGGAAGCTAGTGACTAACTAATGGCAATTTCCTGTTGTTACTATCAGATCCCTGGCAGGCCACATCCTCCGAATCAGCCCACATCTCATTTCGTGCAACGGCACAAACCGGTTTACTCCTGCCTTGTCCCGGCAGAAAAGCATTGTGGGAGGTCAGCTAGAGACTCGCCAAACGGGTACCTGCTTTATCATCTCTGCCACTCCAGCTCAGCAGATGCTGGGAGGCAGGGGAAGGTGGCTGGGTCCCGCAGAGGAGAATACTAATGCCGCTCTCATTCCTGGACCTGTGCCACAACCATCCCGGTAGAAAGAACCTTCTGTCTGGACCAAAAGCTTCTGTCTCGGTCAGAACCATCTGTCCCTTCCAGAATCTCCTGCCTGCGCGAGAACCACCAAACCCTCAAGGCAGAAATGTTCTATCTACAGCTCCTACTGTAGATTCTCCAGATAATGTATATGCCCCCCCCATCCATCTCTGCAGAACCTCCCATCTGGACCAGAAACACGCCCTCATCATTCAATTTCTGTCTGTACCAGAGGTAAATAGCTCAGGTCCAGAAAGTAAAAATCCAGACCAAAATTTTGTTGCAACCAATCAATCGAGCATAAATAGTCACAGTGTATAAAACTGGTTGGTTAAAACAAAATCTTGGCCTGGATTTTTACTTTCTGGACCTGAACTATCCACCTAAAGACGCTCTTACCCGGTTATAATTATCTCTGGGTAGCTTTGTGTTCCCAGGCCCCAGTTTCCACCACTTATAGGCCATTCCTGCAAAAAAAAAAGAGTGAGACAGGAACACAGAGTTAGAAACGTCAGACTGAAGCTGAGAGAGAGAGAAAAAGCAATGAGAGTCATTAGCTGGCTATTTTTGTCGCATGGGGGCGTTTGATACGCATACGGCCAGCTCACTGAAGCCCCCACCTGTCTATTCACATGACAACCGGCACAACATTAGTCGGGTTTTATTACGGATACAGCAAGAACTCCGAAACGCATCTCTAATTATCTCCGGCATCGTCTGCAGGCCTCCATCAGGACTGCCCGAGTGCCGCAGCTGATGGCCACACGTGTTAGTGGGCTTTTCCGTCCACTGTGGCCAACATTTAACAGATTCGCTACTAATTTCTTAACAAAAAAAGGAAACATTATCTCTGGTGGTTTTTTGAATCAAAGTTTTTTTCTTGCATTGTAATATTTTCCTAGTCTTTATTTGGGGCTTCTGTCGTCTTGCCAGACCGCACACACAGGACTTTACCTATACGGTCCCCCCCCCCCACAGCGACGCACTTCCGCCATAGCAGGACTCACAGGTAAATGCCGGAGTGAACTGCCCCTTCGCTTTAATGGCTGTCGCCCCCTCAACGCACAACAGAACACGCTAACCGCCTAAAATATCACGCGAGTCACACCAACTGAACGTCAGGCTGATCTGCGACCACGGTGACGGGCAGCAGTTCACCCTGCCCCCGGGGGTCTCGTTCAGCAGGACCTCGCTAGCCTCTCTGGGCAAATTTCTAAATGTCACAGGCAGCGTGGGTCAGCCCCTTTAGCTCTGGCATCCGCAATGCTGCCCTGGCTGGTGCGCTGGCTGCCTTGCACCTTGTACCTCGCTAACACGCTAACAGACTTTTCGACCTATTATCCCTGCATCTTCTTGATCGTTGCCATCGAGGGTGCCATCTTTTGACGGGGTACCAAGTTAGGAACCACCCCCCGCAAGCTTCATTGCCCCCCCCCGGCCCCCCAGCATGAGGAGCATGTCTGAAACAAAGGGGAATGGGGCAGTTGGAGCTTGCGATGGAAGCTAGATGGGGGATGGGCACTGACTGTAAAGCTGCCTACAACATGGGCTTTGAGTGGCACTGCTTATATCGACAAGCCTCTAAACCAGGGGTGTCAAACTGCAGTCCTAGGGGGCCTGAGCCCTGTGTAGGTTAGTTCTTTCCTATTCTACCACAAATGATTCCGCTCAAGAGCAGTGTTGTATTTAGCACAAGGAGTTAAATCAGGTGTTAAACGAGGGTAAACCAAAAACTGTGCAGGGCTCCAGCACTGCTGCTCTAAACCAATGTTTCTCAATCCGGTCCTCGGGGATCCCAGGACAGTCCCTGTTTCTGCTCCTCCCATTGCCTGTGAATTGGGAGGGAGCAAAAACATGGACCTTCTGGGGTTCCCTGAGGACTGCTTTGAGAAACGCTGCACTAGGCTACTCAACAGCTGCTAAGATTAAGGGCCAAGGGCACAACAGATTAAACTGCCGGTTATTTACACACGTTCTCATCACCACCTTCATCGGCACTCGATTTTCTCTTGTGCGCTTTGTGTTATTTTGGGTCATTCGATGTCATTTATTGTCTCCACTATGGCTTCGTTGTCATCGTTGCCTGGTGCTGCTTACTGTTGATGTCAGTTATCATCTGCTGACTGACAATCCGTGGGATGCAGGTCACTGAGCATCTCATCGCACTGTGTACGTACGACAATATGCTGGAACCCCGACCCGTGAACTTCAAACTTATTTGCAGGCTGGAATGCTGGCCTTGGTTCTCTCCGTCTAAAGTGGGGTAGGGGGAAGGCGGGTGCGCACCTTTTTACTATAGCCTTGTCGCTTCTGACGGGCACCAACTGAGTAAAGTGCAGGGATGATGTCCACGGGGCAGTCAGCGAAGTACTCACAACAGGTCACCGGGGACTCGTGGATGGCTAGCGGGTATGGGTTCTCGAAAATTGGGTAACTGGAGGGAAGGGGGAGGGGGCATGGGGATTGGAACTAGGTTACGATCAGGAGCAGGCAGCCCGCAGGCTCTCACGTGTGAAGCTGTGTAAAGCCAGATCGTTAATGATGGACACAGGCGGGCGCCGCATGCAGTGTGAAGTCTCCAGGCTTCAGTCCCAGCTTCTGTCTGACTTGTGGGCTCGTCTTAAATATGTTTTATGCAGCCTTTCAAGGAGATTTAAACGTAACGATTGCTTTGCCCTACGCCGCTACCATTTCCTGGTGCTGATGTTACGGTTAGTCACACCCGAGGTACGGTTTCATAAAATCCGTAAATTTGAATAAATGTCCGGACCTACCCATTCTGGGCGAGATCGATCACTACCAAGTCCTTTTCTAGAAGGACCACTACTGCATACGGTTCCTGGAAATCTGCGGAGAGCGAAAGAGAGGGGGGGAGAGAGAGAAAGAGAGAGAGTGGGAAAGATTGGGAGAGGGAGAGAGGGGGACAGAGAGGAGGGGGGGAGAGAGGAGGAGAGATGGGGAGAGAAAGAGAGGGAGTGAAATGGGGAAAGCGAGAAGGAGAGAGAGACAGCACGAGAGTGAGGGGGAGAGAGATGGGAAGAGAAGGAGTTAAAAGTTAATATCATTCAACACTGGGTGAGATCGCTGGCACAGGGAGCCTCAGAGCTGATCCAGCAAAAAAAATGACACACTTTGGCAGGCCAACATTAACACCCAGACGTGTACATAACCGGACCACGCACACAGCCGGACTCCGCACCGACATACCGTCATCCTGCAGGGGGAGGGGGAGATCAGGAGCGGCTCGAGATGCAGACCCCGGCTCCACCGCAAGTCACCCCCTCCCCCGGCGCGTTTGCATGCGAGCCATCAGGAGCCCTGAGGAAGCAGGACCCGGCGGGAAGGGCACAGGGGCGACCTCGGCAGTCGCTAACAATCAGTGTCTCGTTTCCTCTGCAGTGTGCAGTCTCAGCTTCACACCAGGGGCTCGCCAGGACGGCTGTGCGCGTGTGCCTGTGCGCGTGTGCCTGTGCGCGTGTGCCTGTGCGCGTGTGCCTGTGCGCGTGTGGCCGGAGGGCGACGCATCAGCGAAATCGCTCACAAACGAGCTTCCCGCCTGCGTCCCGCGTGACGTCTTAAGGGCACAGACACGCAAATCAACCCTTAAAATGTAATAATAATTAAGCCACTGCTTCAAATAATACCCTGCCGCTCTAGTCAGGAACGACGTAGCAGAGGGACCCCATGCAAACGTGGAAGGGGAAGCAAGATGAATAAGCTGGATTCAACCGGGGTCAGGATGCCGAGAGCTGAAAAGAAAGATTCTCTGGGAACAAGCGGCTGTGGTCACATGATCCAGGGGTGAAGCGACGCCCACAGCGAAAACAGTGCCTTCACTGAGTGATGTGTAAGAGCTCAGCTGCGGAAACACGACCGTCAGCTACTGGCCTGTCCTACTCTGACCCCCCGGAGAATGCTGCCTCTTCACACAAAGGCATCTTGAGTGGCAAAACACTACACCCCACCCTTGTCAACTGCAACACATTATGGAGCAGCATCTCAGTTCATGTGTAAATTATATTCATTTTAAATATACAGCAATTAATAAAAATGAACACATAAGAACATTAATAGGTAATGTAGCGGCACTACACCTCCAAGGTTTGATTCCTCCAACTGCAGCCATCCATCCATCCATCCATCCATCCATCCATCCATCCATCTTGTACCGCTTTTCCAGGTCGGGTCATGGGGCAGCAGTCTAAGCAGGGAAACCCAGACTTCCCTCTCCCCGGCCACTTCATCCAGCTCCCCTCCCCAGGGAGGCGTCCAGGAGGCATCCTCACCAGATGCCTGAGCCACCTCATCTGGCTCCTCTCAATGCGGAGGAGCAGCGGCTCTACTCTGAGTCCCTCCCGGATGACAGAGCTCCTCACCCTATCTCTAAGGAAGAGCCCAGCCACCCTGCGGAGGAAACCCATTTCGGCCTCTTGCATTCGCGATCTCGTTCTTCAGTCGCTACTCACAGTTCATGACAGTTCATGAGTGAGGGTAGGAATGTAGATCGACTGGTAAATCGAGAGCTTTGCCTTTTGGCTCAGCTCCTTCTTTACCATGACAGACCTATGCAGTGCCCGCATCACTGCTGACATCGCACCATTTCCCGCTCCATCCTTCACTCACTGGTGAACTAGACCCCGAGATACTTAAACTCTTCCACTTGGGGAAGGACCCCCTCCCTGACCTGGAGAGAGCACGCCACCCTTTTCCGGTTGAGGATCATGGTCTCGGTTGCGAACTGTTCCAGTGGGAACCGAAGGTCACAGTCTGACGAAGCCAACAGAACCACATCATCTGCAGAAAGCCTAATCCTGAGGTCACCAAACCGGACACCCTCAACGCCCTGGCTGCACCTAGAAATTCTGTCCATAAAAGTTATCAACAGAATCGGTGACAAAGGGACATATAGGGACCGAACAGCTCTTATAAGGCAGCCCGGCACCCCATACTCCCAGAGCACTCCCCACAGGACTCCCCAAGGGACGCGGTTGAATGCCCTCTCCAAGTCCACAAAACACATGTAGACTGGTTGGTCAAACTCCCATGCACCCTCCAGGACCCTGCTGAGAGTATAGAGCTGGTCCACTGTTCCACAGCCAGAGCAAAAACCACAATGCTCCTCCAGAATCCTAGGTTCGACTATCAAAAAAGGCCTGATAGGACTCCTTCTTCAGCTTGACGGCATCCCTCACCGCTGGTGTCCACTAGCGGGTTTGGGGATTGCCGCCGCGCCAGGCACCGACCACCTTATGGCCTCCATAATGAAGGTGCGGAACACAGCCCATTCAGACTCAATGTCCCTCGCCTCCCCCGAGACATGGGTGAAGTTCTGCCAGAGGTAGGGGTTGAAGCTCCTTCTGACGGGGGATTCCGCCAGACGTTCCCAGCAGACCCGCACTATACACTTGGGTCTGCCAGGTCTGACCGGCTTCCTTCCCCACCAGCGGAGCTAATCCACCACCAGGTGGTGATCGGTTGACAGCTCCGCCCCTCTCCTCACCCAAGTGTCCAATACTTGCGGCCGCAAGTCCGACGATACGACTACAAAGTCGATCATCGAACTGTGGCCTAGGGTGTCCTGGTGCCAAGTGCACATATGGACACCCTTATGCTTGAACATGGTGCACATTATGGCCAATCTGTGACGAGCACAGAAGTCCAATAGTCCAGTAGCGAAGGCAGGCTACCCTTTCGTCCATCGCGATAAACCCCAATGTACAGGCGCCCAGCCAGGGGGCAATAAGTATGCCTACACCTGCTCGGTGCCTCTCCCCATCAGGAACTCCAGAGTGGAAAAGGGTCCAACCCCCCTCAAGGAGACTGGTTCCAGAGCCCAAGCCATGCATCGAGGTGAGCCCGACTAAATCTAGTCAGAACCTCACGATCTCACGCACCAGCTCAGGCTCCTTCCCCACCAGAGAGGTCACATTCCATGTCCCTAGAGCTAGCTTCTGCAGCCGAGGATCAGACCGCCAAGGTCCCTGCCTTTAGCCGCTGCCCAGCTCACACTGCACCCAACCCCTTTGGTCCCTCCTACAGGTGGTGAGCCCATTGGAGGGGGGACCCATGTACTTAATTTGGGCTGTGCCCGACCAGGCCCCATGGGTGCAGGCCTGGCTACCAGGCGCTCGCCATTGAGCCCCACCCCCAGGCCTGGCTCCGGGGGGGGGCCCGGTGACCCATGTCCGGGCAAGGGAAACCGTGAATCCATGTTTGTATTCATCATAAGGGGTTTTTTTGAGTCGTAGTTCGTCTGGTTCCTCACCCAGGACCTGTTTGCCTTGTGTGACCCTACCAGGGGCATAAAGCCCTGGGCAATTTAGTTCCTGGGATCATTGGAACACGCAAACCCCTCCACCACGATAAGGTGTCGGCTCCAGGAAAGGTCCAACTCCAGCCTTATCCCAAATATCAGAGGCCCAAACATCGCAGGGGCCTGCAGATTCCTGGCCAGCTTCCATGCAGCGGCTTAGAGCTCAATAAGTATCCATCTGACTTTTCCAGGGTAAAGCTTGCGCAGTAACTCCTGACTCCTGCAAGGAAGCATGGGACTCGAATACAGCAGGGTGGGTGGGGACTGACCGTTGGGATAGGGTGTCTCGCACAGCGTCAGGAAGTCCACGATGGGGTGGTCCATCTCCAGCACCGCCGTACTCTTGCCGTGCATCACCGTGAGACACGGCCGCCTGCCCACCGTGTCGTAGGACAGGCCCCCAGAAAGGATCATGTAGGGGTCCCTGGAGAGCGAGGAAACAGAGCATGCTCAGAGATAACGAAGGGGCCCATTGTCAGGGCCGTCAGACACGGGAGGCTTCCAGCTCAGATGCTGAGCCAAAGACGGCCAAGGACACAGCGAGCGGAAGTCTCTCAGCTACGGCGAGCGGTAAACGCTACTAATCTCACTGCTCCTTCCTGCACAGCTGCCCCCTCGTCCAAACGACAGTGAACAAAATAACTGTCTAACATATTTATGTAAACTAATAAAGCGACAGGCCTGATGTATGCTTAAGAGGTCCAAGGGTGGTAATGTTTATTTCCCCAAAGTTCCTGGCCCATTACTACCAAAAACCGAAACAGGGAAGCGGAACCTCACGCAGTTCATGGAAAACGTGATGGTGTCCGGGGAAAAATGTACGGTTTATCGTGAGATTGTGTGATGCTTTTTGGCAACAAGCAATGCTGCGGTGAGATAAATTTCGCCATGTACAAATTCAGGCTCCATTTGCATCGACTTCCCCGAAACCGATAGATGCTCCGTGCGTCTAACACGTGTCAAATTATTGGTCCAGCGTTTGCTAGCTCCATAGCCGCTTCTCAGTTACGAGCTGCTGATAGCGAGCCATAGCTGGTAATGGGGTACGCTCGTGATAGCTTATGTCATTCGTCTCCATGACACGCGGTGTCCGCTCTCTCAATGCCGCTCATCACGATAAGACTGCGCGCTTGTGTCACTCCATGTCAGGAAGCTTCCTCGAGTCACACAAACGCCCCTCCCTCTTTCACTGATCGCCCTCCTTGACCGATAGCTGCCTGTCACATCTCTGCTTCACGCGGCCCGTTAATGATTTACTTAATAGGCGTTAATATTTCTCAGCCGCTGCCTCTACTGGAATTGCACTGGTATTCTGACCACACATTCAGATGGACAATTTACTGGGGTGGGGGGCTTCTTACTGGGTGGCACTGAGGCTCATTGATTAGCATGGTGCCCTCAAGTTTTCAGGGTTGGGGGTTTGAATCCCTCCTGCTCAGCGTGTGTGGATGTTCTCCCCAGTTCTCAGAAGAATCTCAGAAGTTCCCTTGGTGTATGTGTGGGACGGACTCCAGAGGCACCATACCTATGTGACCCAGCCCAGACTAGAAGACTGATGCCTATCATAGGGATTAGGGGACCGCACCTTATGATGCCTTATGGCACCTTATGATGCCTTATGGTACCTTATGGTGCCTTATGGTACCTTATGGTGCCTCAGAAATAGAAATAGAAAGAGGAGTTTCCTAGAGGCAGTAGAATATCC
Source organism: Brienomyrus brachyistius (assembly GCF_023856365.1). Taxonomy (NCBI): domain Eukaryota; kingdom Metazoa; phylum Chordata; class Actinopteri; order Osteoglossiformes; family Mormyridae; genus Brienomyrus; species Brienomyrus brachyistius. The sequence continues at coordinate 1,622,324 of NW_026042341.1, forward strand.
AGCAAGCCGAAAACATGAGCAGCCCTGGATACACACAGTTAAGCCCACAACACGCCGATGTTGGGTTTCCCCAAGAAAGAGGCTGCCCTTCACATCATGACTGCTGCTGAGCCACAAAAGCCATGATGGAGATACGGGGGGGTTGCCCTTACCCGGCTCTGGTCGTCTTGTATTCCACCTTTAGAATGGGTTTGCATGGTTCCGGCTTCTTGCCATCCTTGGGCTGTTTTCCTGTAATAGAACAATTGCGGAACCACTCAGCACAAGGGGCTATAGCAGCTGACCATCCCTTGCAGCTCAGATCAAGCCCACAGCCTGCTTCGGCCCCCAGGCCCACACGTGGCCCTCTCTGCCCACTCTACCTTCCACCCCAGCAGCAGGGGGCACCGCCCATCCCCACACCTCACTTGGTGCACATCTGAGTGCTCGCCGTCTCAGCTATTCCCCTGCAGAGCCGAATTCCCGTCCCCCCGCTCCTTCATTGCCGTCCTTCCCTTTTATGTAATCCCCCCCCCCCCCCCCCCCCCCATACTTGTTTGTTTATCTTTCACACTCTCTATGTCACATAGAACCTCATCAGGATCCTCCCCCCTGCCATTAACGCCGCTTTCAAAATGAGACCCAAAGCAGTCCCCCTCCCCCCCCCCCCCCCCGCCATTATGGCTCATCATGCCGCATCCATTCCCCCTCAGACCACCTCCCATCTGAGGATCTGATGTATTTCCTGAGTGTTTCAACAACAATGAAAACACAATAAAAAAATATACAAATTCCAAGTGTAAAACCACTGAGACTCAGAGAGCCAAAGATATTGACATAAAATCTTAAAACATACAGACAGGCAGTAGAATATGCAAAGGAATTTAAGAAATACATATAAATCATTTAAAATTAATATTCACCAACCTACATGCACATGTTCATTGAATGATTTGATACACAGGTTTAACAAATGAAAACCAGCTGTGATTTTTCTGCTGAAATTGAGTGAAATATGTCTAAGCAGTGCTGGGGGCGTCTGTCTCCCTCCCCAACGCCTTACAGCAAAGCTTTGCCTTTGCAACACAAGCTGCCAATTTCCTGCCTGGCATCTGATGTGTGCTTTATTCAAGCCCTTCCCTGACAGAGCACTCCTCATCTCCAAGTGCAGCAGGCAGACATACAGCAGCACAACCTCCTTTCTGAGTCGTGGAGCCACTTACACCTTATTCAAAAATCTATCCCTCATTTTCATACACTCCCAGCACCTATACAAAATGGCTTTAAAAGAAACTCTCAGGTGATCCGCCTACTTATGCACATCGCGAATCAGCTGCAGCCGTGTGAGGAGGCTATGCCCTGATTGGAGGACTGACACGCCACTCATCACTGACCTGACGATGTGCCAGGTGCCCCTTTCTTACATGATGGACAGAGCCGGAATTCAGTCAGACAAACTCGGATCAGCCACAAAGGATGTGGCTTAACACAGCTTAACAAAGCAAACGTCAACTTAAATAAAAACTGAACGTACTGGCTTGACTATTGGTGACACCGCTGTCACGCATGAGGACACAAACAAATGCATAGTCAGCGTAGGTGGGTATTGCTTCGGATTAACCCCCGGACATGTTATCACACGTAAACATGCACGTGTACAAACACAGAGACAGATAAACTCAACAGAAAGGGGGTGGCCCTCGACGCCGGCGCGGGGACCGTCACGACTCACCGTGAGGGGTGATTGTCTGTGCGGGTTTGCCGGGTGACTTGATGTTCCATATGGTGAGCGTGCCGTCCGAGTGGCTGCAGATGAACTGCTTCCCTTCGTGGTGCCAGGCCAGCGAGTGGATCGCCTGGCAAGGACACACACATGCATCAACGCTGAATACGAAGCTTCGCTATGGCATAGCGACCCATCAAATTGGCAGGGGCCGTCAACGATTTTCCACTGCGGCTATGAAACCGAGCTGATATGGACATCAGAGGGCACAATGGCTGATGTGCTCCTTAAAAACTGCACTTATAACTGGAAAAAGCCCAGTGACTACAGATAGATCCGAGACTCAGATATATACCCTGCTAATTACTGTTGCTGTATAGATCAGTACACATCAGTAGGAAAGTTGCTGCTCCTCCACACCTACCTCGGTGAAAAATTAGTAGGCCCAAGCACATACACCAATCAGCCGTAACTTTAAAATCACCTGACGTCCCATATGGTGTAGGTCCCACTTGTGCCGCCAAAATAGCTCTGAAGACATGGACTCCACAAGACCTCTGAAGGTGTCCTGTGGTATCTGGCACCAAGACGTTAGCAGCAGATCCTTTAAGTCCTGTAAGTTGTGAGGTGGGGCCTCCAAGGATTGGAACTGTTTGTCAGGCACATCCCCCAGATGCTCTATTGGATCGAGATCGTGCGAATTTGGAGGCCAAACCAACTCCCCGAATTCTTCTTTATGTTCTTCAAACCACCGCTGAACAATTTCTGCAGCGCAGTAGAACTGCTATAAAAGAGGCCACCTCCATCAGGGAATAGCATCGCCGTGAAGGGGTATATTCGGTCTGCAACAATGCTTAGGTAGGTGGTACGTGCCAAAGTGACATCCACATGAATGCCAGGACCCAAGGTTTCCCAGTAGATCATTTCCCAGAGCGTCACACTGTCTCCACCAGCTTCTCATATTGCATCCCAGTTCCATCTCTTCCACAGGTAAAACGCAAACAACGAACCCCTACCCAGCCATCCACAGGATGCAACAGAAAATGAATTGCTCCATGGTCCAGTTCTGACGCTTGTGGGCCCATTTGAAAGGCTTCAGCAATAGACAGGGGTCACCATGTGCAGCTAGCAGAGCCAGCATGAACTTTTTTGGCTCCTTATGGGATCGGACCAGGTGGGCTAACCTTCGCTCACCAAGCGCATCACATGAACCTTGGGCTCCCATGATGGAGATGCTCTGACCCAGTTGTCTAGTTATCACAATTAGGCCCAGATCCCTAAGCTCCTTCCGCTCGTCCATTTTTCCTGCTTCCAACGCATCAGCTTCAAGAACTCACTGTTCACTTGCTTAATATGTAATTGTAACGCGGTAATCCACATTATTCACGTCACCTGTCATTGGTTTTAATGTTACGGCTGATTGGCGTACAGGTGCGTTACAAAAAAACGAAAAATCTACTCAAGCACACAACCAAACAAAATTAATCAATTATTAATAATAATAATAATAATAATAATAATAATAATAATACCAGCCAGAAAGTCCCACAGGCAAACTGTTTAGGTGTCCTGGCATCTTTCCTGCTTCTTTTCCCTAATCCACACAGTTTAGATGGATCTCCAACCTGCTCTGGAGACTCACCCTTTTGAAGAAAATAAATCAGGAACCACCTGGTAACCCACTACAAGGGGCGGATCTGTACGCTGAGGCAGGTTCTGCGCCGCCCCGGGGCTCCTGTCTGTAGTCACATTATTTCTCTGCCATAATTAAAGCACATCCAATTTCCCTTCCTTTTCCAAGCTCTGGGCTGCCCACAGAGAAAACCCTTCAGGACTGCCCCTCCCTTTAAGGGAGGAATGAGTGTCTGTACCCAGGCTGAGGGGGGTGTCCATGTTGCTGGGATGCTGGTGTTTGGTGGGAAAAGTCGGATGAACGTGGTGTCGGGGTGAAATTCGGGTCTCATAATTTTTTAATAGCGAGCCTCCCAACGCTCTACTTAAGCATAATCCAAAGATCTGCGTTTCTATTTTAAGCAGAGAGGACGGGATGTACGAGCCAAACAACAAATCAATGGTAGCGCCGGCACATTCTTAACAAGGCGAGCAGGGAAAGACAAGCTTTCTCATCTACGCCATGTTGCCGCTGATTAAAACGCACAGCGGCTATAAATAAACAGAGGCGTGCAGATCACCTTCCCCGGCGACACTAACAATGTGGATTTTCAGCACACGCCTCTAGGAGGTACAAGGTCAAAGGTGAATCGTTCAACCAGAGAGCCGCAAAGGCCCTTTCATACCGCAGCTGAACTGCCAGAATTTCAGATCTGCTTAATTAATTACCACCACGTTCATGTGTGTCACGAGGTCCAGCCTTAACAGACACTAAGAGAGACATTTCCATTACACATGTATTCGATATTCAATATGTCGACACATATTTCATGTAACATTTCAGTATGTTATTAAAAACGATGTTTAGATATAACAAGAGTACTAATTGGAATATGCGACTGTTTTGAACATTAGCTGATAAATAGCACACTATGTTTTGAGTGCGGTAAAATGTTCTTCAGAGAATCGCAGTCGCAGGAAGTTTAGTGCTACCATGAAAAAACACAGATGACAAAAGCAAATGTCATTCAGATTAATAGAAAAAACCTTATTTTCTCTTACATTCATGGAAAAGGGTTAACCTCTCCCAACCCCAACCCCAGTGACCCATGATGCAGTGAGGCGGAGAGGGTCCAACAGCGCCGACGAGCGTGACACATGGCTTACGGCTCGCCTTTCGTTAGCGCCAGTCAACAGCAGCCTGGAAAGGGTGGCAGTCAACACCGTCTGCCAGCCGGCTCTCGCGAAAAGATGGACCGCTAATCAACTGGCCTACCGACGTATGCCGAAGCAATTCGCAAGTGTTTGCCTACAATAGCTGACAAAAAAAAAAAAATTACTAGACCAACTTCATCAACAAGGCTACCAAGGGGTTCGGTTGGTTAATACACTCTCAATCCAGCACAAATTCCCATTACTGCCCACTGTCCAGGTGATGATTTCCATCTGGATCGGTATCCTTCCGCCAAGGGAGGGAAGTAAAGTGAGGGACTTTCTTCAGGTGACCACAGTCTGTCAGGTGCCTGTGAGGTGCTGCCTGCCAGTACCCAGGGGGAGGGAGGGGTCACATTCTTCCCTCTCCTGGCTCTTAGTCCTCCCACGCCAAGCCAGTTATATTGTGGTACAAGAAGACAGGCGGGTGGGTGGAGACGTCATTCGGCACGTCACCGTTGTGTGAAGCAGGGATAATAGGCTGAAGTCTAAGCCAGGATGGGTGAGTAAGAACCATATCAGAAACTCATTTTTATGACAAGCTTTTATTATAAACAGCTCCAAAAACATAAATAAATGCACACATGAAAACAAACGCACGTTCACAAACATGCATTGAAATCCTCATTTGGTATTCCACCCAGTGAGACCCTACAACGCTTCGTGATTGGGCGTTCCATGGTGACAATGCAGGTCTAGCGCATTTCGGAGAAGTTTCATGATGCCAGCAAAGGCAGCATGGTGGAAAGATGGAAAAGAAGGCGGCTAAAGGATGGGTGAGGAGACCCAGCAGGACAGCAACGCGGGAGGGCCCATCAAAATTCCTCAATTCTGGAAGGGTTAATGACGTGCTATGAAGGTCTCGCTCTCTCATGCTGGTTGCTTAACTTATTTATACAGTCAGCTACATTATATATACATATCCTACGGTACAAATGAGAGAACGTGTCTGACCACAAGCGGAACATTGTGCTTCGGCATAAAAAAAAAAACCCACTTGAAAAACGTACATTCAAAAAATGTCAAGGAGGCCGAGCGGGTCCGTAAACCGTCAGTAAACGGGCCGCAGCCGAGCTCTGCGTGTAGCTTGCGGTTCAGTGGAAGATGCTGGGAGATGCTCTGCTCAGACGCCACCTCCCTGCAGACGGAGTGCGAGAGACGTGGGGAAGGAGGTGTGGCCTGACGCCTCAACGCTGCTTTGTCTCGTCCGTTTTTCCCGGTGCTGACTGTTCACGGAGAGGTGTGAAATGACAGCCAGCAAAGATATACATATATAAAATATATAAAAATTGGAACACTCGGGGCAGTAACGCCCAAACTGGGAGAGTGGCTCCAACAGATTCCAGGAATGACATCTGAGATCTCTGTCCAGAAGAGCGCAATCCTAGGAACAGCTAAGATACTGCGCAGGACCCTCAAGCTCCCAGGCCTCTGGTAGAGGACCCGAGCTTGAAGGACAAAAGACCGCCCACAGGAGGGCGAGTGGGGAATTTTTTTTTATTTTATATATATATAAAATTAATGTGGACTGGTTCCTCCATAAATCCAATTCTTTAGTCTTCTCCGGCAACCACCCGGATTCCTCTCATGGAGATATCCGGCACTCAAAAACATGGCAAAAAAATGAACGCTCATGCCTTTTCCAAACTCACTGCACCGGCAATGGTGAGTGACAGAAGGCCAGACACCTGAAGTCGAGACGCCGGGCCTCACTGAGCTCCGACTCCACCTGCAGCTGTCCCGCTAAGGGCAGAGTAACTGCAACCGTGCCTTAGGTGACAAAACAAAGCCCCATAAGATGAATATACCGTGATCGACCCTTGTGAGAGCCGGCCCTTCACGTTCTGGCGGTTGCGGATAGCATGCGGCTATTTTAGGCCGGACTTCTGTTATTTTAACGTTCCCCTGTCTGACCTTCAGCCCCAGAAGCGTGGAAAGGGGCTTTTCAGACCTTCCCTGAAGGCACAGCGGAGCCTATAAAAGCAGACTGTGGGGCTGCAAAGCCAGCAGAACAGGTGCTGAATTCCCCAGCTCCCAGTGGAATCTGTCCACCGGAGGCGAAGCAGGCCGGCAAGATGGCCGCCCGGGAAAGAGCAAACACAGGCAGGATTTCCGTGCCTCCTGTTCGACACGAGGCCGGCAGAATTCCTCAGAGGAGCTCAAAGGGGGTGGGAAAGGGAGCAGAGATGTAAGACGTGAGAGCTGTTCCCCGGAAGCGGCATGACAACACTGAAAAATGGGCCAGTGAGTGACAGCGAGCCAGGCATCACCCTTGAGCCAGCTTGGGATGCTTTCTTACGGCAAGCTGTCACTGCCTGAAAGGACAGGCAGTCCCAGGGTCTGCAAGTACCATCCTCGGCAGAGTGGCCTTTAACAGGCAGTACCCCAAGTAGAAAGCTGTTCCTTCGTATGTAGCTGGAGATGATGGCAACCACACATCACCCTTTATCTCCCCTTCCGTCAGCTTTAAGCCATCGCAAAGAATCCCATGAACTGGCAAAAAAATTTAAGAAAAATAAGCGTGTGTGTTTTCCTGTAACCTAACATCTTAGGACGGTTCTTAGGAGCTGTCCACTGTTCCTCTTAGGAGCTGTCCACTGTTCCTCTTAGGAGCTGTCCACTGTTCATCCTAGGAGCTGTCCACTGTTCCTCTTAGGAGCTGTCCACTGATCATCTTAGGAGCTGTCCACTGTCCCTCTTAGGAGCTGTCCACTGTTCATCCTAGGAGCTGTCCACTGTTCCTCTTAGGAGCTGTCCACTGTTCCTCTTAGGAGCTGTCCACTGTTCCTCTTAGGAGCTGTCCACTGATCATCTTAGGAGCTGTCCACTGATCATCCTAGGAGCTGTCCACTGTTCCTCTTAGGAGCTGTCCACTGTTCCTCTTAGGAGCTGTCGCAACATAGTGTCATAAACTTAAGATGAGTGAGGTATCGGAGACATAAACACACAGGAGGGGAGGGAAAGGTGCAGACACACGTCGAGCGTGTCGTCAGCCGTAACATCGCGATTTGTGATGGGGATGGCAAAAACGGATCTCATTCCCACTCCCTCACAAGCCGGAGCGGACTCTGGGTGTTACTGTTTGACCTCAAATCAGGCTCCATCATCCCCAGATGGATCACAGCCTGAGAGAAGACAGCAGATTTAAAATAAAAAATAGAGAGGTGCATTGTGGTACGTCAATCAGTGTGGCCCATTTGCCGTGTCCAGAGCTGTCTGATTCATCACGGCCTGAAAGCTGACCACGGCACCAGATCACAGGCGGCATGGCAGTTAAGGAAATGGGAGTGTGGATCTACAGTTGACCATGTTACACATTGGTCACCCCCAAAGCTGAATGTTTGCTGCAAGGGTTCGGCTAATAACTACACAGCAGTAGCCATCATGGTCAGACAATGGTCTTTTCCCATTATTTCTCTGAACACATTGAACGAGACAAAAGTCCAAAAATGACAGAATCAGTTCCTACACACAGTCATCGCACCGAAAGGTGCCTGTCAGCCGACCAATCCGGCTCCTTGAAATGCTCCTCCACTGTCTGGGATTTCGCTCACACTTGAAGAAATTTGCATACAAATTCGGGGCTGCCCCAAAACAAGAAAACGATTTTCTCCCCAGGCTGGGGGGCTAAATATGCACTGTGGAGGACAAGCAAGTGGGTCAAGAATAGCCAGAGCAAAAGACAACACAGACATATACACACACCCC